>NW_019263527.1:0-15361 GCF_002742605.1 Olea europaea var. sylvestris | reverse complement strand
TGGATTGAACTCACCACTTCATCGTGACGTATGAGGGATTTCGGCCATTTTTCGAAAGAATGAGCACTTGTATATTTGGAACGTTTGGAAAGTCGGCGGACTGAGAATTGAGCGTAACTTTTGCACACGATGTCTGTTTTTGGCCCACAAGAACTTTTTGGAAATGTAGTGACAGTTTTGGATTGAACTCACCACTTCGTCGTGACGTATGAGGGATTTCTGCCATTTTTCGAAAGAATGAGCACTTGCATATTTGGAACGCTTGGATTGTCGGCGTACGAAGAATTGAGCGTAACTTTTGGACACGGTGTCCGTTTTGGGCCCATAAGTACTTTTTGGAAATGTAGCGACCGTTTTGGATTGAACTCATCACTTCCTCGTAACGTACGAGGGATTTTGGCCATTTTTTGAAAGAATGAGCGCTTATATATTTAGAACGCTTGGAGTGTCGGCGAACGAAGAATTGAGCGTAAGTTTTGCACACGGTGTCCGCTTTGGGCCCGTATGAAGTTTTTGGAAATGTAGCGATCGTTTTGGATTGAACTCACCACTTCGTCGTGACGTACGAGGGATTTTGGCAATTTTTCGAAAGAATGAGCACTTGCATATTTAGAACGCTTGGAGAGTCGGCGGACTAAGAATTGAGCGAAAATTTTGCACACGGTGTCCGTTCTTGGCCCACAAGAACTTTTTGGAAATGTAGTGATCATTTTGGATTGAACTCACTACTTCATCGTGACTTATTAGGGATTTCGGCCATTTTTCGAAAGAATGAGCACTTGCATATTTGGAAAGCTTGGATTGTCGGCGTACGAAGAATTGAGCATAACTTTTGCACACGGTGTCCGTTTTGGGCCCATAAGTACTTTTTGGAAATGTAGCGACCGCTTTGGATTGAACTCACAACTTCGTTGTGACGTACGACGGATTTTGGCCATTTTTCGGAAGAACGAGCGCTTGTATATTTAGAACGCTTGGAGAGTCGGCGGACGAAGAATTGAGCATAACTTTTGAACACGGTGTCCGCTTTAGGCCCATAAGAAGTTTGTGGAAATGTAACGACCATTTTGGATTGAACTCACCATTTCATCGTGACGTACAAGGGATTTTGGTGATTTTTTGAAAGAATGAGCACTTGCATATTTGGAACGCCTGGAGAGTCGGCGGACTAAGAATTGAGTGTAACTTTTGCACATGGTGTCTGTTTTTGGCCCTCAAGAACGTTTTGGAAATGTACCGAGCGTTTTGGATTGAACTCATCACTTCATCGTGACATATGAGAGATTTCGGCCATTTTTAGAAAGAATGAGCACTTGCATATTTGAAACGCTTGTATTGTCGGCGTACGAAGAATTAAGCGTAACTTTTGTACACGGTGCCCATTTTTGGCCCTTAAATACTTTTTGGAAATGTAGCGATCGTTTTGGATTGAACTCACCACTTCGTCACGACGTACGAGGGATTTTGGCCATTTTACGAAAGAATGAGCGCTTGTATATTTAGAACGCTTGGAGAGTCGGCGGGCGAAGAATTGAGCGTAACTTTTGTACACGTTGTCCGCTTTGGGCCTATAAGAAGTTTTTGGAAATGTAGCGACCGTTTTGGATTGAACTCACCACTTTGTCATGACGTACGAGGGATTTTGGCCATTTTTCGAAAGAATGAGCACTTGCATATTTAGAACGCTTGGAGAGTCGGCGGACGAAGAATTGAGCGTGGCTTGGGCACACGGTGTCCGTTTTAGGCCCATAAGAACTTTATGGAAACGTAGCGACCGTTTTAGATTGAACTCACCACTTCGTCGTGACGTATGAGGGATTTCGGCCATTTTTCGAAAGAATGAGCACTTGTATATTTGGAACGTTTGGAAAGTCGGTGGACTGAGAATTGAGCGTAACTTTTGCACACGATGTCCGTTTTTGGCCCACAAGAACTTTTTGGAAATGTAGCGACCGTTTTGGATTGAACTCACTACTTCATCGTGACGTATTAGGGATTTCGGCCATTTTTCGAAAGAATGAGGACTTGCATATTTGGAACGCTTGGATTGTCGGCGTACGAAGAATTGAGCGTAACTTTTGGACACGGTGTCCGTTTTGGGCCCATAAGTACTTTTTGGAAATGTAGCGACCGTTTTGGATTGAACTCATCACTTCCTCGTAACGTACGAGGGATTTTGGCAATTTTTCGAAAGAATGAGCGCTTATATATTTAGAACGCTTGGAGTGTCGGCGAACGAAGAATTGAGCGTAAGTTTTGCACACGGTGTCCGCTTTGGGCCCGTATGAAGTTTTTGGAAATGTAGCGACCATTTTGGATTGAACTCACCACTTCGTCGTGACGTACGAGGGATTTTGGCAATTTTTCGAAAGAATGAGCACTTGCATATTTAGAACGCTTGGAGAGTCGGCGGACTAAGAATTGAGCGAAAATTTTGCACACGGTGTCCGTTTTTAGCACACAAGAACTTTTTGAAAATGTAGCGACCGTTTTGGATTGAACTGACCATTTCATCGTGACGTACGAGAGATTTTGGTGATTTTTCGAAGGAATGAGCACTTGCATATTTGGAACGCTTGGAGAGTCGGCGGACTAAGAATTGAGCGTAACTTTTGCACACGGTGTCCGATTTTGGCACACAAGAACTTCTTGAAAATGTAGCGACCATTTTGGATCAAACTGAACATTTCATCGTGACGTACGAGGGATTTTGGTGATTTTTCGAAAGAATGAGCACTTGCATATTTGGAAAGCTTGGAGAGTCGGCGGACTAAGAATTGAGCGTAACTTTTGCACACGGTGTCCTTTTTTGGCCCACAAGAACGTTTAGAAATGTACCGACCGTTTTGAATTGAACTCACCACTTCATCATGACATATGAGGGATTTCAGCCATTTTTCGAAAGAATGAGCACTTGCATATTTGGAATGCTTGGATTGTCGGCGTACGAAGAATTGAGCGTAACTTTTGTACACGGTGCCCGTTTTTGGCCTTTAAATACTTTTTGGAATGTAGCGACCGTTTTGGATTGAACTCACCACTTTGTCAAGACGTACGAGGGATTTTGGCGATTTTTCGAAAGAATGAGCACTTGCATATTTAGAACGCTTGGAGAGTTGGTGGACTAAGAATTGAGCGTAACTTTTGCACACGGTGTCCATTTTTGGCCCACAAGAACTTTTTTGAAATGTAGCGACCGTTTTGGATTGAACACACAACTTCATTTTGTCGTGCGAGGGATTTTGGCCATTTTTCGAAAGAATGAGAGCTTGTATATTTAGAACGCTTGGAGACTCGACGGACGAAGAATTGAGCGTAACTTTTGTTCACGGTGTCTGCTTTGGGAGCATAAGAAGTTTTTGGAAATGTAGCGTTCGTTTTTGATTGAACTCACCACTTCATCGTGACGTATGAGGGATTTCGACCATTTTTCGAAAGAATGAGCAATTTCATATTTGGAACGCTTGGATTGTCGGTGTACGAATAATTGAGAGTAACTTTTGCACACGGTGTCCGTTTTGGGCCCATAAGTACTTTATGGAAATGCAGCGACCGTTTTGGATTGAACTCACCACTTCATCGTGACGTAGGAGGGATTTTGAGCATTTTTGGAAAGAATGAGCACTTCCATATTTGGAACGCTTGGATTGTCGGTGAATGAATAATTGAGCGTAACTTTTGCACACGGTGTCCGTTTTGGGCCCATAAGTAATTTTTGGAAATACAGCGATCGTTTTGGATTGAACACACAACTTCATCTTGTCTTGCGAGGGATTTTGGCCATTTTTCGAAAGACTGAGCACTTGCATATTTAGAACGCTTGGAGAGTCGGCGGACGAAGAATTGAGCGTAACTTTGGCACACGGTGTCCGTTTTGGGCCCATAAGAACTTTTTGGAAATGTAGCGACCGTTTTGGATTGAACTCACCACTTCATCGTGACGTATGAGGGATTTCGGCCATTTTTCGAAAGAATGAGCACTTGCATATTTGGAACGTTTGGATTGTCGGCGTACGAAGAATTGAGCGCAACTTTGGTACACGGTGCCCGTTTTGGGCCCATAAGTACTTTTTTGAAATGTAGCGACCGTTTTGGATTGAACTCACCACTTCATCGTGACGTATGAGGGATTTCGGCCATTTTTCGAAAGAATGAGCACTTGCATATTTGGAACGTTTGGATTGTCGGCGTACGAAGAATTGAGCGCAACTTTGGTACACGGTGCCCGTTTTGGGCCCATAAGTACTTTTTTGAAATGTAGCGACCGTTTTGGATTGAACTCACCACTTTGTCATGACGTACGAGGGATTTTGGCAATTTTTTGAAAGAATGAGCACTTGCATATTTAGAACGCTTGGAGAGTTGGTGGACTAAGAATTGAGCGTAACTTTTGCACACGGTGTCCGTTTTTGGCCCACAAGAACTTTTTTGAAATGTAGCGACCGTCTTGGATTGAACACACAACTTCATTTTGTCGTGCGAGGGATTTTGGCCATTTTTCGAAAGAATGAGAGCTTGTATATTTAGAACGCTTGGAGACTCGACGGACGAAGAATTGAGCGTAACTTTTGTTCACGGTGTCTGCTTTGGGAGCATAAGAAGTTTTTGGAAATGTAGCGATCGTTTTGGATTGAACTCACCACTTCGTCGTGACGTATGATGGATTTCGACCATTTTTCGAAAGAATGAGCAATTTCATATTTGGAACGCTTCGATTGTCGGCGTACGAATAATTGAAAGTAACTTTTGCACACGGTGTCCGTTTTGGGCCCATAAGTACTTTATGGAAATGAAGCAACCGTTTTGGATTGAACTCACCACTTCATCGTGACGTAGGAGGGATTTCGACCATTTTTCGAAAGAATGAGCACTTGCATATTTGGAACGCTTGGATTGTCGGTGAATGAATAATTGAGCGTAACATTTGCACACGGTGTCCGTTTTGGGCGCATAAGTAATTTGTGGAAATGCAGCGACCGTTTTGGATTAAACACACAACTTCATCTTGTCGTACGAGGGATTTTGGCCATTTTTCGAAAGATTGAGGACTTGCATATTTAGAACGCTTGGAGAGTCGGCGGACGTAGAATTGAGCGTAACTTTGGCACACGGTGTCTGTTTTGGGCCCATAAGAACTTTTTGGAAATGTAGCGACCGTTTTGGATTGAACTCACCACTTCATCGTGACGTATGAGGGATTTCGGCCATTTTTTGAAAGCATGAGCACTTGCATATTTGGAACGTTTGGAAAGTCAGCGGACGAAGAATTGAGCGCAACTATTGCACACGGTGTTCGGTTTGGGCCCATAAGAACTTTTTGGAAATGTAGCGACCGTTTTGGTTTAAACTCACCACTTCGTCGTGACGTATGAGGGATTTCGGCTATTTTTCAAAAGAATGAGCACTTGCATATTTGGAACGTTTGGATTGTCGGCGTACGAAGAATTGAGCGCAACTTTTGCACACGGTGCCCGTTCTGGGCCCATAAGTACTTTTTGGAAATGTAGCGACTGTTTTGGATTGAACTCACTACTTTGTCGTAACGTACGAGGGATTTTGGCCATTTTTCGAAAGAATGAGCGCTTGTATATTTGGAATGCTTGGAGAGTCGGCGGACGAAGAATTGAGGGTAACTTTTGCACACGGTATTCCCTTTGGGCCCACAAGAAATTTTTAGAAATGTAGCGACTGTTTTGGATTGAACTCACCACTTCATCGTGACGTACGAGGGATTTTGGGGATTTTTCGAAAGAATGAGCACTTGCATAGTTAGAACGCTTGGAGAGTCGACGGACTAAGAATTGAGCGTAACTTTGGCACCCGGTGTCCATTTTTGGCCCACAAGAACTTTTTGGAAATGTCGCGACCGTTTTGGATTGAACTCACCACTTTGTCGTGACGTATTAGGGTTTTCGGCCATTTTTCGAAAGAATGAGCACTTGCATATTTGGAACGCTTGGATTGTCGGCGTACGAAGAATTGAGCGTAACTTTTGCACACGGTGTCCGTTTTGGGCCCATAAGTACTTTTTGGAAATGTAGCGACCGTTTTGGATTGAACTCACCACTTCGTCGTGACGTACGAGGGATTTCGGCCATTTTTCCAAAGAATGTGCGCGTGCATATTTAGAGCGCTTGGAGAGTCGGCGGATGAAGAATTGAGCGTAACTTTTGCACACGGTGTTCGCTTTGGGCCCATAAGAAGTTTTTGGAAATGTGGGGACCGTTTTGGATTGAACTCACCCCTTCGTCGTAACGTAAGAGGGATTTTGGCGATTTTTCAAAAGAATGAGCACTTGCATATTTGGAACGTTTGGATTGTCAGCGTACGAAGAATTGAGCGCAACTTTTGCACACGGTGCCCGTTTTGGGCCCGTAAGTACTTTTTGGAAATGTAGCGACTGTTTTGGATTGAACTCACTACTTCATCGTGACGTACGAGGGATTTTGGCCATTTTTCGAAAGAATGAGCACTTGTATATTTGGAATGCTTGGAGAGTCAGCGGACGAAGAATTGAGGGTAACTTTTGCACACGGTATCCGCTTTGGGCCCACAAGAAATTTTTAGAAATGTAGCGACTATTTTGGATTGAACTCACCACTTCATCGTGACGTACGAGGGATTTTGGGGATTTTTCGAAAGAATGAGCACTTGCATATTTAGAACGCTTGGAGAGTCGACGGACTAAGAATTGAGCGTAACTTTGGCACACGGTGTCCGTTTTTGGCCCACAAGAACTTTTTGGAAATGTCGCGACCGTTTTGGATTGAACTCACCACTTCGTCGTGACGTATTAGGGTTTTTGGCCATTTTTCGAAAGAATGAGCACTTGCATATTTGGAACGCTTGGATTGTCGGCGTACGAAGAATTGAGCGTAACTTTTGCACACGGTGTCCGTTTTAGGCCCATAAGTACTTTTTGGAAATGTAACGACCGTTTTGGATTGAACTCACCACTTCGTCGTGACGTTCGAGGGATTTTGGCCATTTTTCCAAAGAATGAGCACGTGCATATTTAGAACGCTTGGAGAGTCGGCGGATGAAGAATTGAGCGTAACTTTTGCACACGGTGTTCGCTTTGGGCACATAAGAAGTTTTTGGAAATGTGGAGACCGTTTTGGATTGAACTCACCCCTTCGTCGTAACGTAAGAGGGATTTTGGCGATTTTTTGAAAAAATGAGCACTTGCATATTTGGAACGCTTGGATTGTCGGCGTACGAAGAGTTGAGCGTAACTTTTGCACACGGTGTCCGTTTTGGGCCCATGAGTACTTTTTGGAAATGTAGCGGCCCTTTTGGATTGGACTCAAAACATCATCATGAAGTACGTGTGATTTTGGTCACTTTTCGAAAGAATGAGCGCTTGTATATTTAGAACGCTTGGAGAGTCGGCGGACAAAGAATTGAGCGTAACTTTTGCACACGGTGCCCGTTTTGGGCCCATAAGTACTTTTTGGAAATGTAGCGACCGTTTTGGATTTAACTCACTACTTCATCATGACGTACGAGAGATTTAGCCATTTTTTGAAAGAATGAGCGCTTGTATATTTAGAACGCTGGGAGAGTCGGCGGACGAAGAATTGAGCGTAACTTTTGCACACGGTGTTCGCTTTGGGCCATAAGAAGTTTTTGGAAATGTAGCGACCGTTTTGAATTTAACTCACCACTTCGTCGCGACGTACGAGGGTTTTTGGCAATTTTTTGAAAGAATGAGCACTTTCATATTTAGAACGCTTGGAAAGTGGGCGGACTAAGAATTGAGCGTAACTTTTGCACACGGTGTCCGTTTTTGGCCCACAAGAACTTTTTGGAAATGTAGCGACCGTTTTGGTTTGAACTCACCACTTCGTCGTGACGTACTGGGGATTTTGGCCATTTTTCGAAAGAATGAGCACTTGCATATTTGGAACGCTTGGATTGTATGCGTACGAAGAATTGAGCGTAATATTTGCACACGGTGCCCGTTTTGGGCCCATAAGTACTTTTTGGAGATGTAGCGACCGTTTTGGATTGAACTCACTACTTCGTCGTGACGTACGAGGGATTTTGGCCATGTTTCGAAAGAATGAGCGCTTGTGTATTTAGAACGATTGGAGAGTCGGCAGACGAAGAATTGAGCGTAACTTTTGTACACGGTGTCCGTTTTTGGCCCACAAGAACTTTTTGGAAATGTAGCGACCGTTTTGGATTGAACTCACCACTTCATCGTGACGTACGAGGGATTTTGGTGATTTTTCGAAAGAATGAGCACTTGCATATTTGGAACGCTTGGATTGTCGGCGTACGAAGAATTGAGCGTAACTTTTGCACACGGTGCCCGTTTTGGGCCCATAAGAACTTTTTGGAAATGTAGCGACCGTTTTGGATTGAACTCACCACTTCATCGTGACGTACGAGGGATTTTGGTGATTTTTCGAAAGAATGAGCACTTGCATATTTGGAACGCTTGGATTGTCGGCGTACGAAGAATTGAGCGTAACTTTTGCACACGGTGCCCGTTTTGGGCCCATAAGAACTTTTTGGAAATGTAGCGACCGTTTTGGATTGAACTCACCACTTCATCGTGACGTACGAGGGATTTTGGTGATTTTTCGAAAGAATGAGCACTTGCATATTTGGAACGCTTGGATTGTCGGCGTACGAAGAATTTAGCGTAACTTTTGCACACGTTGCCCGTTTTGGGCCCATAAGTACTTTTTGGAAATGTAGCGACCATTTTGGATTTAAATCACTACTTCGACGTGACGTACAAGGGATTTTGGTAATTTTTCGATAGAATGAGCACTTGCATATTTGGAACACTTGGATTGTCAGCGTACGAAGAATTGAGCATAACTTTTGCACACGGCGCCCGTTTTGGGCCCATAAGTACTTTTTCGAAATCTAGCGACCGTTTTGGATTGAACTCACTACTTCATCGTGACGTACGAGGGATTTTGGCTCTTTTTCGAAAGAATGAGTGCTTGTGTATTTAGAACGCTTGGATAGTCGGCGGACGAAGAATTGAGCGTGACTTTTGCGCACAGTGTCCGCTTTGGGCCCATAAGAAGTTTTTGGAAATGTAGCGACCATTTTGGATTGAACTCACCACTTCGTCGTGACGTAAGAGGGATTTCAGCCATTTTTTGAAAGAATGAGCACTTGCATATTTGGAACGCTTGGATTGTCGGCGTACGAAGAATTGAGCGTAACTTTTACGCACAGTGCCCGTTTTGGGCCCATAAGTACTTTTTCGAAATGTAGCGATGTTTTGGATTGAACTCACCACTTCGTCGTGACGTATCAGGGATTTCGGCCATTTTTCGAAAGAATGAGCACTTGCAAATTTGGAACGCTTGGATTTTCGACGTACGAAATTGAGCGTAACTTTTGCACACGGTGCCCATTTTGGGCCCATAAGTACTTTTTCGAAATGTAGCGACCGTTTTGGATTGAACTCACTAGTTCGTCGTGACATACGAGAAATTTTGGCCATTTTTCGAAAGAATGAGCGCTTGTGTATTTAGAACGCTTGGAGAGCCGACGGACGAAGAAATGAGCGTAACTTTTGCACACGGTGTCCGTTTTGGGCCCATAAGAACTTTTTGGAAATGTAGCGACCGTTTTGGATTTAACTCAACACTTCGTCGTGACGTACGAGGGATTTCTGCCATTTTTCGAAAGAATGAGCGCTTTTATATTTAGAACGCTTGGAGAGTCGGCGGACGAAGAATTGAGAGTAACTTTTGCACATGGCGTCCGCTTTGGGCCCATAAGTTGTTTTTGGAAATGTAGCGACCATTTTGGATTGAACTCACCACTTCGTCGTGATGTACGAGGGATTTTGGCAATTTTTTGAAAGAATGAGCACTTGCATATTTAGAACGCTTGGAGAGTCGGCGGACTAAGAATTGAGCGTAACTTTTGTACACGGTGCCCATTTTGGGCCCATAAGTACTTTTTGGAAATGTAGCGACCATTTTGGATTGATCTCACTACTTCGTCGTGACGTACGAGGGATTTTGGCCATTTTTCGAAAGAATGAGCGCTTGTGTATTTAGAACGCTTGGAGAGTCAGCGGACGAAGAATTGAGCGTAACTTTTGCACACGGTGTCAGTTTTTGGCCCACAAGAACTTTTTTGGAATTGTAGCGTCCGTTTTAGATTGAACTCACCACTTCGTCGTGACGTATTAGGGATTTCGGCCATTTTTGAAAGAATGAGCACTTGCATATTTGTAACGCTTGGATTGTCGGCGTACGAAGAATTGTGCGTAACTTTTGCACACGGTGCCCGTTTTGGGCCCATAAGTACTTTTTGAAAATGTAGCGACCGTTTTGGATTGAACTCATCACTTCGTCGTGACGTACGAGGGATTTTGGCCTACACGGAGTCCATTTTGGGCCCATAAGTACTTTTTGGAAATGTAGTGACCGTTTTGGATTGAACTCACCACTTAGTCGTGACGTACGAGGGATTTTGGCCATTTTTCGAAAGAATGAGTGCTTGTATATTTAGAACGCTTGGAGAGTCGACGGACGAAGAATTGAGTATAACTTTTGCACACGGTGTCCACTTTGGGCCCATAAGAACTTTTTGGAAGTGGAGCGACCATTTTGGATTGAACTCACCACTTCGTCGTGACGTATGAGGGATTTTAGCCATTTTTCGAAAGAATGAGCACTTGCATATTTGGAACGCTTGGAGAGTCGACGGACGAAGAAATGAGCGTAACTTTTGTACACGGTGTCCGTTTTGGGCACATAAGAACTTTTTGGAAATGTAGCGACCGTTTTGGATTGAACTCACCCCTTCGTCGTGACGTATGAGGGATTGCAGCCATTTTTTGATAGAACGATTACTTGCATATTTGGAACGCTTGGATTGTCGGTGTACGAAGAATTGAGAGTAACTTTTACACATGGTGTCCGTTTTGGGCCCATAAGTACTTTTTTGAAATGTAGCGACCGTTTTGGATTGAACTCACCACTTCATCGTGACGTACGCTGAATTTTGGCCATTCTTCAAAAGAATGAGCGCTTGTATATTTAGAGCGCTTGGAGAGTCGACGGACGAAGAATTGAGCGTAACTTTTGCACACGGTGTCCGTTTTCGGCCCATAAGTACTTTTTGGAAATGTAGCGACCGTTTTGGATTGAACTCACCCCTTCATCGTGACGTACGCTGAATTTTGGCCATTCTTCAAAAGAATGAGCGCTTGTATATTTAGAGCGCTTGGAGAGTCGACGGACGAAGAATTGAGCGTAACTTTTGCACACGTTGTCCGCCTTGGGCCCATAAGAACTTTTTGGAAGTGGAGCGACCATTTTGGATTGAACTCACCACTTCATCATGACGTATGAGGGATTTTAGCCATTTTTCGAAAGAATGAGCACTTGCAAATTTGGAACACTTGGAGAGTCGGCGGACGAAGAAATGAGCGTAACTTTTGCACACGGTGTCCGTTTTGGGCACATAAGAACTTGCACACGGTGCCCGTTTTGGGCCCATAAGTACTTTTTGGAAATGTAGCGCCCGTTTTGGATTGAACTCAGAACTTCATCGTGCCGTACGAGGGATTTTGGCGATTTTTCGAAAGAATGAGCACTTGTTTATTTGGAACGCTTGGAGTGTCGGCGTACGAAGAATTGAGCATAACTTTTGCACACGGTGTCCATTTTGGGCCCATAAGTACTTTTTGGAAATGTAGCGCCCGTTTTGGATTGAACTCAGAACTTCATCGTGCCGTACGAGGGATTTTGGCGATTTTTCGAAAGAATGAGCACTTGTTTATTTGGAACGCTTGGAGTGTCGGCGTACGAAGAATTGAGCATAACTTTTGCACACGGTGTCCATTTTGGGCCCATAAGTACTTTTTGGAAATGTAGCGCCCGTTTTGGATTGAACTCAGAACTTCATCGTGCCGTACGAGGGATTTTGGCGATTTTTCGAAAGAATGAGCACTTGTTTATTTGGAACGCTTGGAGTGTCGGCGTACGAAGAATTGAGCATAACTTTTGCACACGGTGTCCATTTTGGGCCCATAAGTACTTTTTGGAAATGTAGCGCCCGTTTTGGATTGAACTCAGAACTTCATCGTGCCGTACGAGGGATTTTGGCGATTTTTCGAAAGAATGAGCACTTGTTTATTTGGAACGCTTGGAGTGTCGGCGTACGAAGAATTGAGCATAACTTTTGCACACGGTGTCCATTTTGGGCCCATAAGTACTTTTTGGAAATGTAGCGCCCGTTTTGGATTGAACTCAGAACTTCATCGTGCCGTACGAGGGATTTTGGCGATTTTTCGAAAGAATGAGCACTTGTTTATTTGGAACGCTTGGAGTGTCGGCGTACGAAGAATTGAGCATAACTTTTGCACACGGTGTCCATTTTGGGCCCATAAGTACTTTTTGGAAATGTAGCGCCCGTTTTGGATTGAACTCAGAACTTCATCGTGCCGTACGAGGGATTTTGGCGATTTTTCGAAAGAATGAGCACTTGTTTATTTGGAACGCTTGGAGTGTCGGCGTACGAAGAATTGAGCATAACTTTTGCACACGGTGTCCATTTTGGGCCCATAAGTACTTTTTGGAAATGTAGCGCCCGTTTTGGATTGAACTCAGAACTTCATCGTGCCGTACGAGGGATTTTGGCGATTTTTCGAAAGAATGAGCACTTGTTTATTTGGAACGCTTGGAGTGTCGGCGTACGAAGAATTGAGCATAACTTTTGCACACGGTGTCCATTTTGGGCCCATAAGTACTTTTTGGAAATGTAGCGCCCGTTTTGGATTGAACTCAGAACTTCATCGTGCCGTACGAGGGATTTTGGCGATTTTTCGAAAGAATGAGCACTTGTTTATTTGGAACGCTTGGAGTGTCGGCGTACGAAGAATTGAGCATAACTTTTGCACACGGTGTCCATTTTGGGCCCATAAGTACTTTTTGGAAATGTAGCGCCCGTTTTGGATTGAACTCAGAACTTCATCGTGCCGTACGAGGGATTTTGGCGATTTTTCGAAAGAATGAGCACTTGTTTATTTGGAACGCTTGGAGTGTCGGCGTACGAAGAATTGAGCATAACTTTTGCACACGGTGTCCATTTTGGGCCCATAAGTACTTTTTGGAAATGTAGCGCCCGTTTTGGATTGAACTCAGAACTTCATCGTGCCGTACGAGGGATTTTGGCGATTTTTCGAAAGAATGAGCACTTGTTTATTTGGAACGCTTGGAGTGTCGGCGTACGAAGAATTGAGCATAACTTTTGCACACGGTGTCCATTTTGGGCCCATAAGTACTTTTTGGAAATGTAGCGCCCGTTTTGGATTGAACTCAGAACTTCATCGTGCCGTACGAGGGATTTTGGCGATTTTTCGAAAGAATGAGCACTTGTTTATTTGGAACGCTTGGAGTGTCGGCGTACGAAGAATTGAGCATAACTTTTGCACACGGTGTCCATTTTGGGCCCATAAGTACTTTTTGGAAATGTAGCGCCCGTTTTGGATTGAACTCAGAACTTCATCGTGCCGTACGAGGGATTTTGGCGATTTTTCGAAAGAATGAGCACTTGTTTATTTGGAACGCTTGGAGTGTCGGCGTACGAAGAATTGAGCATAACTTTTGCACACGGTGTCCATTTTGGGCCCATAAGTACTTTTTGGAAATGTAGCGCCCGTTTTGGATTGAACTCAGAACTTCATCGTGCCGTACGAGGGATTTTGGCGATTTTTCGAAAGAATGAGCACTTGTTTATTTGGAACGCTTGGAGTGTCGGCGTACGAAGAATTGAGCATAACTTTTGCACACGGTGTCCATTTTGGGCCCATAAGTACTTTTTGGAAATGTAGCGCCCGTTTTGGATTGAACTCAGAACTTCATCGTGCCGTACGAGGGATTTTGGCGATTTTTCGAAAGAATGAGCACTTGTTTATTTGGAACGCTTGGATTGTCGGCGTACGAAGAATTGAGCGTAACTTTTGCACACGGTGCCCGTTTTGGGCCCATAAGTACGTTTTGGAGAAGTAGCGACCGTTTTGGATTGAACTCACAACTTCATCGTGACGTAGGAGGGCTTTTGGCCATTCTTTGAAAGAATGAGCGCTTGTATATTTAGAGAGCTTGGAGAGTCGACGGACGAAGAATTGAGCATAACTTTTGCACACGGTGTCTGCTTTGGGCCCATAAGAACTTTTTCGAAGTGAAGCGACCATTTTGGATCGAACTCACCACTTCATCGTGACGTATGAGGGATTTTAGCCATTTTTCGAATGAATGAGCACTTGCATATTTGGAACGCTTGGAGAGTCGACGGACGAAGAAATGAGCGTAACTTTTGCACACGGTGTCCGTTTTGGGCACATACGAACTTTTTGGAAATGTAGCGACCGTTTTGGATTGAACTCACCACTTCGTCGTGACGTATGAGAGATTTTGGCCATTTTTTGATAGAACGAGTACTTGCATATTTGGAACGCTTGGATTGTCGGCGTACGAAGAATTGAGCGTAACTTTTGCACACGGTGTCCGTTTTTGGCCCATAAATACTTTTTGGAAATGTAGCGACCGTTTTGGATTAAACTCACAACTTCGTCGTGACGTACGAGGGATTTTGGCCATTCTTCGAAAGAATGAGCGCTTCCATATTTGGAACGCTTGTAGAGTCATCGCACGAAGAATTGAGCGTAACTTTCGTACACGGTGTCCGTTTTTGGCCGATAAGTACTTTTTTGAAATATAGCGACCGTTTTGGATTGAACTCAGAACTTCATCGTGACGTACGAGGGATTTTGGCCATTTTTGGAAAGAATGAGCACTTGTATATTTGGAACGCTTGGATTGTCGGCGTACGAAGAATTGAGCGTAACTTTTGCACACGGTGTCCGTTTTGGGCCCATAAGTACGTTTTGGAGAAGTAGTGACCGTTTTGGATTGAACTCACAACTTCATCGTGACGTAGGAGGGCTTTGGCCATTCTTCGAAAGAATGAGCGCTTGTATATTTAGAGCGCTTGGAGAGTCGACGGACGAAGAATTGAGCATAACTTTTGCACACGGTGTCTGCTTTGGGCCCATAAGAACTTTTTCGAAGTGAAGCGACCATTTTGGATTGAACGCACCACATCATCGTGACGTATGAGGGATTTTGGCCATTTTTCGAAAGAATGAGCACTTGCATATTTGGAACGCTTGGAGAGTCGACGGACGAAGAAATGAGCGTAACTTTTGCACACGGTGTCCGTTTTGGGCACATGCGAACTTTTTGGAAATGTAGCGACCGTTTTGGATTGAACTCACCTCTTCATCGTGACGTATGAGAGATTTTGGCCATTTTTTGATAGAACGAGTACTTGCATATTTGGAACGCTTGGATTGTCGGCGTACGAA
>NW_019263526.1:10982-15362 GCF_002742605.1 Olea europaea var. sylvestris | reverse complement strand
TATTTGATTCCGGTTCGATAGGTTTGGTTCGGGTTAAAATGCCTAGGACTATCTATTACTTTGATGTTAGTGATTTTTTTTTTTTTAAAAAAAAAATCTTACATGAAATACTAATTCGTGCACAATTTTAACTTTATCTATGTATTGTACTTGATACCAAACTCAAATACAGAAGGAAGGTATTTACAAATTTATAATTTCTTTCAAATTTACATTTCTATTATACTTCTAGTAAAGTCCTTTTTTTATTAAAAAAAAAGAACGAGCCACAAGTGGCTTGGCTTGCCCCACTAATAGGAGAGCTTATAGGATGATCCCAATCCAATATCCCCGAGGCATGCTAGCTTGCGCTTTGCTTGCTCTAGAGTGAGCGTGAGCTAGCTCGAGGGAAGGCCGAGTCCAATGATAGCTTGGCTCGACTTTTCTTGTCCTATTTAACACTCCTTGGCATCCCTACTTAATTTTAATAATTTATTTTCGTTAGATATGTATTTATTTAACTTTTATACAATAGCTCTACTCCCTCTCCATAGCATATGTTATCCACGTGACCCCCAATTAATGCAATCCACATCCCTATAGAAGATGCTCTTCTCTCCATAGCTATTTTATTTTATTTTGTCAAAGAATAATTTTACAACAATTCACATTGTTGTGATTGTTGTATACAAGGTGTTTTTAGTGGGCATCCCAATTCCCATATTCATTAATTTTTCGAAACTTTATTGCATAAATTAATAGCAATAAATATATGGGCCAAAAAATCAAGAAAATAAAGTTGGAAAGTGAGAATATCAATGTATCCATTGGGGGTTTGTTAATTATGCTTCCATACATTATTAGTATTGCTCCTGAAAGTGTAGTTAGACAGTAAGGCCAAATTTCAAGGTTTTATGGGTCTAAGTAGACCTAAACAAAGTCTAAATGTTAAAAAACTTTTTTTATGATTAGATGCTAAGATTAAGTATTCTGTATAGACGAAATCTAGGAAATACTCAGACTTGCTTTCTAAACATCTTGCGAGAATAATAGTGGGTCTGTTTGATTTGGTTAATTGAATATACATCTATTATCAGTTTGGAGTATTGAAAATTTTAAATAAATTGAAGTACGACTAGAATAACTAAAATTTGAAAAGCAATGTCCTAAATAGTTATTACTGGACCTTTAATCCGATCAATATTTAAGTATAAAAATAATTGCTCTCCATTTAAACACTTGGTTCATTTCTTTTTTGTTTTATATTTTCGTGTATAATAATAATTGAGAAAGTTTTGGAATGGCGTATATGTAAAAATTAATTTTTGAATTTGGATGTCTTTTGAAAGAATGCCAAATTAATATTTTAACAGACACGAAAGGAAGACGAGGAAGAGAAGGAGAACAAACATATAACATGGACAAAGTTCTCATCAACTCAACCAACAATTTGGGGTCAAGTAGAGGAATTACTATTTTAAAAGGGACTATTTTAAAAGGGTCAAGTAGAGGAATTAACTTTTTGAACTTATAAAAAAAAAAAAAGTTATTTAATTTGAAATTTATTTTTTCTTTAATGTCAAAATAAGTAATTTGCTTCTTCAACTTTAATAAATAAAAATGTCTAAATAATTTACATATAAGTAAATCTTTTTAAGCTTAGCCAAATATACTTTAATTTTCCTAATAAAATAATAGAACTATACAATGAACCACTTGCTGCTCAAATCAAATTTCGTTCTAATCAACTAGCACATGCATGATTGTCATTTTTTTGGTATAAAATAAATAAAAATTGTAGCCACAGTATCAAATCATTTACTTTTGTGCTGACTTGATCAAGATCTTTAATATGTGACACCCATGATACCAAACCCTCAAATACTCACATCTGAATTTCAAATTGATGATTCCTATTAGATTGACCCTTAGTTGTCCATAAAAAAAATGTTTGACATCTTTTGACCAATTTAAATGTGGTAAAATGGTTTTTTTTTTAATTATTGTACATAATATAATGATATAAATTAAATAAAATATAAAAAATAAAAAAAAAAGGTTCTTCTTCCCTCTACCCACCACACCCCATTTGGGGCCTCCAAAACCAAATCCAAAAGCCACTGCCACCACTAGCATCACCACCACCATTAGGTTTGCAATATATTTTTGAATCCAAACTGTTTTTTGCCATTTGATATACCAATATATTTTTGCCTTTAGGTTTGCAATATAATCTTTCCTCATACCATTATAACACTATATTTTTGCCATTTGATAGAATCCAAAACTGTTCGGTTTGCATTTGGTTTGGGTTTCTTCAGTTTAATTTGATAGTTTTTAGAGAAAAATGGAGGGTGATGCAGCTGCTGTTTTAACAGAGAAGGCATCAGAATCAAGACCTGTCCATGATGCAGCTTCAAGACCTGTCCCCAATCAATCCAACCCGACGCACCTCGACTATGCATGGAATCCGGTATCCATTAGGAGGATTTGCCCAAGCTAATATGTCGGTGCCGACAATGGTGGTGGAAGGTGGTAGTGGCTTTTGGATTTGGTTTTGAGGAGTGGGGATGGGAATGGAGGGTGGGCGTAGAGGGAAGTAAAAGAAGAACCTTTTTTTCTTTTATTTTTTTTTTGATATTTTATTTAATTTATATAATTAATTTATGATGAATAATATGAAAGTACCCTTTCAGCCTTTTCAAATTGGCAAAAGTGACCAACTTTTTTTGATGGATAACTAACAGTCAAATTAACAAAAACCATCTATTTGAACTCCAAGTGCGAGTTTTTAAAAGATTTTGTATTGTGGGTACTACAAATTAAAGGTTTCAGTTAAATAAACATAAAAGTGAAAATTCTGGTACAGTAGCTGCGATTTTTCATTGAAATAATAAATTTAATATTAATTGCTACCAACGCTGACAAAAGTTGATTAGTGTTCCTAGGATAATAATTTTGTCCACTTAAACTTGAAATAATATGTATTAATTAAGATGGGTTGTACGATTTACTTGGAATTAAAAGAACCATCATAAGATCATAATCAGTTTTGTTTAAGTAGGAATCCCTGTGATAGCTCCTATTCAATTTTTAGGCGATTGTTAGTTATAAAAAAAAATTAAAAAAAAAATAAAAAGAAAGAACAAACAAACAAACAAACAAAGTGGTAAGAGTACGAGGAAGTATAGCACTCGCAACATTTTTTATATTACAACAAGATGGGTTTTAGGAATATACATTATACTTTTTCATTAATTACAATGGACAAAGCATAATCTTTAGTTATGTCTTACCGCCTTTGTAAAGAAGCAGAAGAAAACAAAGCCCAAGAGCACGATAATAATAATCATTAATTCAACATCGTAAAAAAATCGTAAGTGATGAAGGATCGTGTAATGAAAAAAGGTAATTGCTATACCTCGAGGCAAGGTTGAAAAAAAAAAACTAGAAAGCAAGAACTTGACGAATTTATGTAACATTATCAATTTTCGAATTTTGTCGATCGTTCCCTCCACCATGTTCTAGGGCGACATGCTCATAATTTTGTGACAGGTCGCACCTTAAAATTGAGACAGGGCATGAAGGATTTGCCCTCTGTCATGTATGGTATGGACAATTTGGTTTATTATAAGGTTGGTATATATAAAACTGGATCAAAATAAGGGCGAATCAAGGGATTACAGCCAGGTCCAAACATAGCCCAGATCCTCATTGTAACTATTTATTTTTATTTTTATATTTAATCCGTGTCCAAATTTAAGTTCAATCATATAAAATTTAAGAAAACAAAAAAATTTATATAGGTTTTCAATTTAATTTTCAAAAAAGAGAATTTGAGAATTTATAATATTTCAATTAGTAACTAGATCACACATTAACGTATAAACTTATGATTCTTTATTTATGCTATGCTAATTTTTTCACTAAAAACTGAATTTTTAATTTTTGAAAAGAAGAATCTCCAAAAATTATTTTATTGCATCATTTTTTAATGAATTTTTTTTATTTAATTGTATGTAAAAGAAGAAGAAAAAGAAGCAACAACTCCAAATTAAAACTTAGGTTTTGAAGTGGTTACATTTTGCTTTATAAATATGGCTTTTCTTATTGCGACATCTTTTAATGTGATTGTTTTTTACTCTCTGGATTGTCGGTTGTCACTCGATTTCAACGCATCGATTCACACACAAAGACATTAATTGGATAGTTGTTGCCTTGTTAACTTATTTGTTATGTCAACTTGTCCGACTTTAAAAAAAATTATATGCCACATGGCATCTCCAACATGCCGCACCGGGAACATGTCAATTCATTATTGTTTTAGCCCCCAGCGAAATTCGTGGACCAATCTTTTACAATGTACATCAGCTAAATGATCATATATATAATTGGGATAAA
>NW_019263526.1:0-3250 GCF_002742605.1 Olea europaea var. sylvestris | reverse complement strand
AAATTGATGAAAATGCGTTCTTTTTGCCATTTTGGAACCATTTCCGTGTTTTTAATTTTTTCCAGTTTTGTACTTAAAATGCCGAAAACGACAAAAATGTCGTTTTGTGCTTTCTTCACAAATTTTTTTTTTTCATTTTTGAAAACAGGAAAGAGAACATATTTTCACCGTTTTGAAAAATCGAAAATAGAAAACGACAAAGAGAACACACTCTAATCGTTTTGAGTTTTCAGTTATAAATTTTTCCTAGTTTTCGAAATTGTATTTTCGAAAATGAGTGACCAAACGTGTTTTGGGCGTTTTCGAAAACTAAAAATAGAAAACAGCAAACTAAATGCCCTCTTAATGTTGTATAAGTATTGTAGGCCCTAAAGTTTTCACTAGATTCATTGAAGCTCTAGTGGATTCCTAGTAAGATTAACCATTATTTTTTTAAGTTCAATAAATATAGTAACTTAATTAAAACTATATAATTAATATACAGTAATCCAATTGGAACAAAAAAAAAAAATGTTTACTGGATTACATGAAATGGTTGAGTGCTTTGAATGACTCTCTCTATGTTTTTCATATAATCGGAAATAATGTGTTGCAGTAGTTTGACAATAATATTTAAATTTTGTAAAAGCTTATGATGCAAACAACGATTGAATATTTCTAATAACAAAGCAAAAGGAATAGAAAAAGGATATCATTTAAACAAATCTCAACTTTGTAAAGCGTGCATTTGGCGCATCATATTTGATCGAACGATGAATAAAATAATTCAATTTAATATTTTTCGAAGAATCGAACGTGGGATCCCTGTCCTCAAACGTTATTTGTCCCCTCTCTTGTGTTTTATGAGATGCTTAAGGGTAATCCGGCAAATGATTTGAAGAATTATAACAAGCCTTGTTGCAGAAAATACTAAAGTACAAAGTATTTTCCACCAAACTTGAAGAACACAAAGGAGGAAATTTGAATATGAATAGAAACGGAAATTGATTCTTTGTTTGTGGAATAATTTTGGATCTCAAGGGGTTTTCAATGTAATTGAAAGGAATATCAATCACCTATATATAAACTTCAATGGGTCTCTACGACTTGGTGCCAAAATTCGAGTGAAAAGCCACCAGACTTCAAATTGCAATGGCCAAAAACGACTAGCAAATAGACCTCACATAGGCTAAACCCATGCGACCGCATGGCATTTTGCCTATGCAATTCTATGGCCCAATCCCTTTTTTATTCCACATACGGCCCTTAATTGTTTTTAAACAATTAATCCTCAACAATCTCCCACTTGTTCAAAATTTAATAAAATCTTATATTCAAAGTATACAATACTCATGCATAAGGATTCGATATCTTTCGATTTGAATCTAATTATAGTGTAATTCAAACAAAGTAAAGTTGGAATCAAATGTATCGTGAAGCTTTAAACCAGTTATTCATTGTGACAATATCGGTAAGAACACACATACGAGTATCATGTGTTCTCAAGTTCCTCATAACTCGCTTAGCGCTATTATGACCTTGCACTTATCCTTGTTGACAAACTTTTAAGAAAGAAAGTCCAACTCTCTATAGAGGCAGGACGACCTCGAAGTTTGTTTATATGAAGTTCTTCCAATACCTTTGTTACTTTTAGAGGTACTTGTGTTTTAACACTGAACTTCATTAAGAGTTTAAAACTCAACCCTCAATTCAATAACAACCAGCATTATTTAAATTAAATATAGGGTTTTTGTGGATTTGATAATACTGCAACTATCCACATATCGAATGACTTGTTGTTACCCCTTGAACCTATGAATTACCTTTTGAGTAACGACAAGTAGGGTTGCCATCATTGGTGGACCTTTTTAGTTTAGGAGTTCCAACCCCATCCTACCCGAAGTAGATGCTACTAAATCTATGTTTAGAGGTTTAGTCAAGGGATTTGCTAGATTCTCAATAGACATTACATAATTTAGGAATATTATTCAATCTTTGATTTATTTCCTTATGTAGTCATGTCTTAGACTCATATGTCTAGACTTTCCATTGTATTCTCATTGTATGCTTTTGCTAAAGTAGCTGGACTATCACACATGATTGGTATCGAAAAATTGTTCTTTGATCCCAAAGGTATCTCATAGAAAAGATCATTAAGCCATTCAGCCTCTTTCTTAGTATCCGATAGTGCTACAAATTCAGATTTCATGGTCAAATGTGTTATGCATGTTTGTTTCTTTGACTTCCAAGAAATAGCACATCCTCCTGAGTGAATACCCTACCTGAGGTGAATTTACTTTCACCTATGCTAGATATCCAACTAGAATCGGTATATCCTTTCAATACCGTCGAGAATATAGTATATTGCAGGCCTTAGCTCTTGGTTTTCTTTAAGTATCCGAGGACTCTCCTAATGGCCTTCCAATAATCATTACTTGGATTGCTAGTAAACCTACTAAGTTTACTTATTGCATAGGCTATATCTGGTCTTGTGCATTGAACTACATACATAAAACTACCAATAGCACTTATATATTTCAATTGAGCAATCGCCCTTCCATAATTCTTTACAAGTTTTGAACTTGGATCAATCAGAGTACTATAATCTTTTACGTTCAAGTGTTTGAACTTGTTTATCACATTATTGATATAATTTGATTGACTTAGGTGATAGCCCCCACTAGTCTTTGTGACTTTGATACCTAAAATGGTATCCACATGTCTAAGATCCTTCATCTTGAATATGAAAGATAGAAACCTCTTCGTTTCTTCTATACTATTCATGTGATTATTTATAATCAATATGTTCGTCAACATATAAGCATATAGATGTCACATAATTATCACACACTTTAGAATATAAAAATCTATCTATGCTATTATGTTTAAACCCATATGATATTATTCCAAAGTCAAACTTCTCATGCCGTTTCTTAGGTGCCTGCTTCAAACCGTATAACGATTTTACTAACTTGTATACCTTATGTTTATTTTCAGATAGAATAAACCCTTCAGATTGTTCCATGTAGACTTTCTCATTGAGATCCCAATATAAGAATGTTGTATTGACATCCATTTAATGAACATGCAAGTCATGTATCAAAGCTAAAGAGAATAATATCCTAATCGATATTATTTTAGCTACCCGTGCATAAGTATCAAAATAATCTATTCATTCCTTTTGTCGATAACCTTTGACTACCAATCTAGCCTTGAAGGTATTTAGAGAGCCATCGACATTATATTTTCTTCTAAATATCCGTTTACATCC
>NW_019263525.1:8699-15363 GCF_002742605.1 Olea europaea var. sylvestris | reverse complement strand
ATAACATTATTTCATTGTTTTCAATCATGTCACCGAAATTTTTTTGGAGCAAGAATTATTAAGGTCTTGTTTGAGCCATATTTTAAAAAAAAATACATTTTTTTAAAGTAATTTGACATCATTTCAACTACACATTCTTTAATAAAATAATATTATACGTATATCCAAAATTTTTCTTTATTTCTTAACCACACATTTCCCATTGATATATTATTCTAAAATATATTTTCATTTGAATAATGTGGCTCAAACAAGGGCTAAATTTAGAAAGCTACTGTTTGGACAGGGCCAAATCCAAGGCCCCCTAGCCCCACTCATATTTGATTCATTTTTTCCATCAAAGGTTTGAAGCATAACAAATTTTCATAAATAATTAATAAAGAGACTTAAACTCAACATCTGTATGTACTGTATTGAACCACTTAATCTAAAAACATTATATGTTTGATAATATTTTTATTTTGTTTATTTCATTTCTCAGAGGAAAACAATTAACGACTCTATGAAACTGTAAGCAATACATTTGAGCAAGTCAGCAAACAAAAGTTGCTATTTTGCATATACATACATTAGTGTGTTTCCTTCTTGGAACTTGGGAGTGTCAACATTGGGCAGGGAAGATATTATCCTTAACAGTCATGCTATGTATACATCTGGATTAAAACTCCGGACGATATCCCCTCACATGATGGGGCCCATGATTATTATGTGCAGGCCCCACTCCCTTGTGAGGGGGTGTCGTACGGGCATCAACCCCCAAATATACAAATAGCATTATTGTATCCTTGAACAATATCGCGTTTGGCGTATGATTTAGCTAAAGGAGTGGATAAAATTTAAATCAAAGTCAATAATTAATTTTAATCACACGTTTTGTGGGATTCACAACTTTTAATTTCTCAGCTACATATTAATCAACTTTATTAAAAGAGCCATGCTAAAAGTTTAATTTTATCGAAACCAAACAAGGAGTTAACTACTTAGACTAAAAGGTCAAGTGGCAAAAGAAGAGATACATTTAATTATCAACATAGATTATGGTAAGTATTTCAAGGAAAAAAAATGAAAAATGGAAATTTTAGTCGCTTACATGAGCTAATGAACCGTCGGAAAGTCCAGAGTCGGATCGCCATGTGATTTGTTGGCCTTCAGGAAGCCTCCCGGATCTCTGTCCTTCAAAGAACAAAATGGACTTAGCCAGAGCATCCCTGTAATTGGGAACCCCTTCAACCTCTAATTCCCAAGAAATAAACGTGAAAAATAAGAAGATAATATGAAGTAGGGCTCCCTTCCTAAATGCCATTATACTTTAACACTAATTAAGTATATGGCTATGTTGATTTGGTCAGTGTGTGCCTTGATTTAACGACATGAATGCCATTATATAGACTTGGAAATTTCAATCCGCAGCCGCTAGCGCAAATCATGGCTTTGCAATCAAGTCTACTTTTGTTTACTTTATCAAATTAAGCACAATTCTGCATTAATTGAATATTACTGTATTAGGGACATTTGTCAAACAAATTGCTACTCCCTCTATTTGTTTTTTTTTCATCGAAACGCCTCACACATTCAAAAAGTTAAGAAAAGCAGCGACGACATTTAAGTTCAAGACATTTGACAACTTTAACAACATGTTCAATCATCTCATGTAATTGATAGATGGAAAACACGTTTATTTATTTAAATTCATTTTTCCACACACTCTCTCAATTATTTATTTATTTTTATCAAAAGCATAACGAATTCACAATTTTTATAAACAAGTGATAATCAAACTTATGCTTAATGTTTTTATATGCTTCTGTTATCAAGTTGAACCATCCTATCTTAGATAGACGACACATTATTTATTTATACTCAATCTTCGAAGCGAAATTGCAATGACATAATAATTAAGATGAAACTATTTAATCCCGTCAATTATAATAAAGTAAAAGCGTATATTGAACCGTATAAATATATACGTACTTACTCATATATAGACCACTTGAATAATGAGAAATTAGTTAGAAATACATAATTATGCGTGTTGGTGGGGGGTGTGCGCTTGGTTTATGCCCGACCAATGCATGCTAAAAGAACCTCGTGCATGCCAAAAGTTTATGAACCTCGATTTTGATTTAAAATAAAATAAAATTAAGAGACCATATAATTAAAAACCGCAAAAATAACGGCCAACTTTTTTGAAATTTGGTGTGAGAAGGCGCGAATGGCGGATTAGATCGCGCAAAGATATCGGCGCCAAAGTTAATTTTAATCATTAGCGTATTGTGGGGTTTCTTGCTTTTGTAAGACAAACCTGTTGCTTTTACTTGATCTCATTTTATCATTCGGATCTTCTTATCCTAATCTCTCTCCATTCTTTAAGTCTAAGCTTTTGATTTTCCTTTATACGCACATATACCACAAAATAGGGGCGGAACTATGGGGTCAAAAATGAAATATTTTTCAAATAACGTATCATTAACGAAATTAAGACCATATGTTATTACAAAAGGATTTAGGTTTGAGCTTTTTGGGTATTGGGTTGACTCACTACTTTAACAGAAAATTACATTTTAAACAAGAAAAAAAAAGAAGAAGAAAGAGAAAATCCAAAAAACTGTGAGGTCATTTGACCCCATGTGGGTTTGCCAGTGCACAAAAATGGGGCCTAACTAGCTACATACTATAGTCATGGCTTTAAATTAATGGAAAGCTAATTTAATTACGAAAACTATTTTCAAAACACAAAATACATAATATTAAAAAAAAAAAATCGTATACATAATTAAAATACATAATTTAATTACAACTTTTTCTGGTTTCAATATTGGGAAATATTGTATAATAACATCGTTATCGATGTCATCGAATATATCATTCTTAATATAGGCAATCAAATTGTGATTTATTTGTTGATTGCCAATTGATTATGCAGTCAATTCTTCACACATTCATAGTATAAGATACTCTCTCTATAGTGTTAATGACAACTGAAAGAATTAATGTCAAATTCCCAAGGTAAAAATGTAGGGATAAAAAAAATGATTGGTGATATGGTCCATCTATTTACCTCGACCTCATATTTCCCGATGACTCCCAACTCAGTCAAAAGTGTATTCGTCGGGTATGATGGGGAACATCCCGAGGATATGGAAAATATCCTCGACCTCTCTCCTAATCATACCATGACGTCGGGCATTGTAGTCCTCGATATTCAATGTCCTCATGCTTTTTTCTTCAACGATACCACATCCTCCTACAAATAGTGACGTGTAACACTTAATACCCCACAAGACTTCTACATACAAGAGGAGTTTATTGTTGTTAGACGTGCACTGATCCCACACTTATTATGCATGTCAAACATCCACCTCCGATAGGACTCTAAGAGATAAAGATTCCCCAAATGTTCAATCCTAATAGGATTGAACAACGTAACACTATAAATGCGTGGTTTCACCTCATCATTCAGGTACTCTCTTTTATGCAATTTTCAGTCCATAACCTCACGCACATATTCTAACTTAAGTATCGGAGGGGCGACGAGGACACACCTCAATGCCTTTGTTTCAGGTACCAGAAGAACACGTTCGTGCTCGCCACCAGTCGTCCAGCTCGGAATTGCTCAGGTACGATTTTTGGTAGCATCAATTGGTACATTTCTTTTCTTGCAATTGTTAAAGGGTGAATCTTTTAAGGAACATTTGGTATTGAGTTATATGGACATAAAATTTTTAAGTTCCAGTAGGTAAGCTGCCACACTCACCCCATTGTCTTTCCATCATTAATGTTAGAGTTACCATTATATGTTCCAAAGGTTAAAATTAGATATCTAGAATATATTACAAGTGTGAAGTAACGAGTAATCATAATCATGAGGGTTGTTTAAATATACTTGACACGATGCTATCCTCATCATCTAAGACTTCAACTGTCAAGTCAATTAAGTGTTCGATACAACATTATTTGGCTTAGCAACATTTTAATTATTGTGTCATGCTACCGAAAATCGTACCTAGAAATACCTAGTCTTAAATGGGGAATGCATGAGAGATGAGCACGAATAGAACCTACGAACCACATGCAAAAAGGCTTAGGGAGTTGTTCTCATAGCCCGTCAATGCTTAAGTAAGAAAACATATGAAAATAATACAAAAGTAAAAGCTATTAATTAAATAATGGGAAGAGTCATTGAATAATGAATAAGAGTCAAGTACATATGACTTGAATATGTGCAATTCTATAAGAATTGGAACATATGTATAATGCTGCAGTGACTATATGAAATTGGATTCCCAATGGTTAAGGACTCCTAATGTGAATGAAAATTAGAAGAGATGATGGGATATGATCCAAGGCGAGGGATTGGCAAGAGAATCTTTGAATGACTATGATTCCAAACCCTGATGCCTCTAACGACATCGGGCTCCCATACGTAAGATGAAGGTGACCAGAAAGTTGATAACAAGGTCACTTTAAGAATACGAGTCAGTTGGGACATATAAGCAGAGTGCTTGAAGACCTAGGTCTCTTGAGGTTGGGCCTAGGAAATAAATATAAGGGGAAATTACATGCCCACAGGTTTTTAAGAATTTCAATTCATAAACCAACTATAAAGTTTACTTATTCACATATCAGGTATTAGTATAATAATTAGATATTAAATATCTCGACCCAATTCAATTTCAAACCCTAAAAATTATTTCAATTTATTTTCACTCTCCCCCGTCTTCTTAGTTCTCACTCTCTCCATCCACCCACACCCTACTTAATCCGTTGACGACAACGGCGGCACATCCACTGTCGGAGAGCAGCGTCACACACGACGGTGATGATACCAATTGAAAGGGTGGACTTCAACCAAAACATGCTTCGATGGATTACTTGCTATTTGCAGTGGTAGAAGAAATTGGGTGGCGCCTGTCTGATTTGAACCGGCGTCATAGACCTTCCATTAAGAATTTCCAGTCAATTATCGAGAAAATTGAACTTAATATTCTTTCCTCGAAGACAGAATAGTGCCGCATCAAACGCACGAGCTGCATTCTCCATCGTATCATAAGAGCCGAGTATAATCCTTTCCCTGCTATTGGACAACCTAATTTCAAACACAAATTTCCCCACTTGCGCTTCCTCATTCCCTTGTACTTAGCAGAGGAATGATTAGATGGTTGCTGTTGTAATGAAGAGGTGAAGTAGATCCACCTTGATGCAGATATACCCACTCCGGCAAGTTGCGACGGTGAAATGAAGAGGCAAAACAATTTCACCTACTTAGGTGAGTTACTGTCATGAAGAAGCGAATTTGTGGGGCGTATTTTTGGTGGTGGCTGGCGTTTGCATGGGGTTTGGATGGTTCTGTATGGTGGTGGTGATGGTGTTTGTGTGGTGGAGATTTTGTGGTGTCGGCTATGGTGGTTGTTGAATTTGGTGGTGGTGGTGTGATTTTTCGACATGTTTTGTTATGTTTTTGAGGTAGTGGTGATGGGTTTGTGGATACTTTGGTGGGAGTGGTAGTTAGGTATGGTCTAAATGGAGATAAAGGAAATGATGGTGATGGTGTGCTGTAGGTGGTGCGTTGTTCGGTGGTGGTGTGGTGGTTTTACGGCACTGTGATGCTCATGATGGTGGTTGCAGGAAGCGGTGATGCTTATGCTGGTGAGGTGAATGTGGTTTTGGAGGCGATGATGCCCTGTTATTGTTGTGTTGTTGATGGTGGTGGAGGCGGTTGTTGTGATGGCGATGGCAATGACGGTGACGGGTGGGGTGTTAGTGACCAACAATATTACGTGTCTGTGACCAACTATTTGATTGATTTGTGACTAAATATTGGGTATCTATGACTAAAAAATAATTTATGACCAATAAACTGTGATTTATGTGACCCATAGATAAAAATGTGACATGTAATTTGAATGATCTGTGACCTTAAAATAATACGTGACCTACAAAATTTTTGATTTGTGATCATAAAATAATATGTGACCAATTAATTTGACGATATATGACCAGCAAATAAATCTGTGACCTATAATTATAAATCTGTGACCATTATTCATGTAATTGTGATTTTATTATTTTTATTTAATAAATATTTTTAATTATTTAAATACATAGATGATTTTTGAATTTTCAAACTATTTACTTGATTTTTGAATTAGGGTAAACATAACACCTCAAATGTGTTTTTTCCCCTAAATATAATTATAAGTGGCCCCACTATGTCTGAGATCGAGATAGGAGTTAAGTGTGTCAGGAAAAATATCAAAGGAAATTAGGAATGTCGTTGAAATTATAAAATAATGGAAAACAAAATGTTATAATAAACAGAGTAAGGCTTTGTTTGTGGCCCTTTAATTTTAAAAATTGGAGTATGAAATAGTGATTGATGTTGAAATGTGTGGTTAAAAAAGAAGGAAAAGTTTTTGATATATGTATAATATTATTTAGTGGAGAATGTGTGGTTGAAAATGAGTACTGAAGAAAAAATAATGTGGTAGAATGTGGAAAAATGGTTGACAAACAAGGGCTAATAATGTAAGAGGGAAAATTTGATTGTTGATGTAGCAGCGGTATTAAAAGGAACAAAGGTCCGTGTTACATACAATTTTCTTAAAATAGAATCACTTCCCATTGTCGTACAAAAGAACTGATGGCACTTATATTTTAGGATACA
>NW_019263525.1:0-1695 GCF_002742605.1 Olea europaea var. sylvestris | reverse complement strand
TTTTTCAAGACCACAAATGGTAATAATTTGATGATTTATTTGTTGGGGTCGTGGGGTATATAAAGAAGTGGGATTGGGATGGACGTGATTGGTTGAGGCGAAGGTGGTGCTGACGTTGGGTGGGTGGTGGTAGCGACCGATAGTTGGTGGCAATGGTTTTAGTTTTGAGGCAAGGGATTGGTTGGCTAGTCGGAAAGAGTGAGATGATTGGGTGGTGTTTTTTCCCCTCTTAAATTTTATTGTAATTGTGTTTTTCTGTGAAAAAAAGTAAATTTACCATTTTTATCCTTTTAAAAATTGGTCAAAATATGTCAAGTCCACTATTCTGGTCAACTAATGATCAAATGGATAAAGATAATCCATTTGACCTTCGGGTACAACTATTTTAAAGGTTTGAGACTGTTGGTAGCACAAACTAAAGGTTTGAGCGGCAAAATAAAAAGTTGACGATTGTGATTGCAATTCTCACAATAAAGAATAAAAGTCAAACTTGATAATGTATAATCCTATAAGAATATAAAATACTAGAATGATCGGATGAGATTGGGATTGAAATCACGATGGTCAGGAATTATGACACTTGTATAACACTGATTCCTTGTTCGGGCTCTATTAAACCTAAAATACAATTTATTTTTTAGATTCATTTTCAATCACATATTTTTAATAAAATAATATTACATGTAAATTTAAAATTTTCTCACTTTTTAATCAAGTATTTTCCAAAAAATTACTATTTTAAACTACATTTTTCCCCAAAATATCATTAAAATGGCTCAAGGGCTAAATGACATCATAACTATTTATTGTTCATATGCTCAATCTCTAAGGGTGGATCATTTACTTCGCAATTGATATGAAATGTCTAATAGTGGTACAAAAATATTAAGATTCGAGATTCTATCTAAATTTTTATCTTTCTAAGAGGAGTAACTAAAATTCTTGGACATTAGTTATTTATTTTATGATTATATAATGTGCAATTTATCCCTTAATATGCCAGTCAAAATGTTGGCTTATTTGAGAACAATAATTCTGAAATTACGTATACTTATTTTGAGTCTTAATAGGGTTGAATTGTCTGTTTAAGTTTAATGACACCATATTAAAACTTACGGTTTCATATTAAAAGGTCAATATTGTTAACGGAGTAGCTCAAGCACTTATATATTAGTTATTTATTTTATATTTGAATGCTCTAGCAAAAAGGGTGTTAGTTTGTATTGATTTATCTCTTGAAATGAAAATGAAGTGACTCATAATCTTGCTTCATAGCGGTACTTTCATCCCGATCTCCTTTTTAGCTAGGCTAACTGTATCGCACTTACATTTCTTCTAGAGACAATGCTACATCTTATTTAAATTTGGATACTTCTTGAAAAAATGGAGCATGAGGCAGGGTATATAGATTTAAAAATTACACAACAAAACTACACTTCGCTAATCTTTTTACGTGCTATGCATGTGCATGTGCATGTGCATGTACATATACATATATGTATGTATATATATATACACACACATACGCATATATATGTGACAACGTAGAGCATATTTTAATCTTCACTATCTTACACAAAAAATAAAATAAAGTCTCTGGAAGTTATATTTGCCTGATAAATAAATTCATTAAATTCGACAAATACCGAAGTTGGATTGAAAGTTAAAAAAAAAATAAACTCCAAGTTCTTATTC
>NW_019263524.1:22531-27878 GCF_002742605.1 Olea europaea var. sylvestris | reverse complement strand
TGGCGAATTGCTAGTCTAATTCGATTGGAATCGAGCCAATGAAAAGTGGCTTTTGATTTCATGATAACTTCGGCTTTGTTTATTTTTGGCGAATTCCTAGTCTAATTCGACTGGAATCGAGCCAATGAAAAGTGGTTTTTGATTTCATGATAACTTCGGGTTTCTTTGTTTTTGGCAAATTGTTAGTCTAATTCTATTGGAATCGAGCCAATGAAAAGTGGCTTTTTATTCCACGATAACTTCGGGTTTGTTTGTTTTTGGCGAAGTGCTCGTCTAATTCAATTGGAATCGAGCCAAGGAAAAGTGGCTTTTGATTTCATGATACCTTCCGATTTGTTCATTTTTTGCGAATTGCTAGTCTAATTCCGTTGGAATCAAGCCAATGGAAAGTGGTTTTTGATGTCATGATAACTTCAGATTTGTTCCTTTTTTGCGAATTGGGAGTCTAATTCCATTGGAATCGAGCCAATGAAAAGTGATTTTTGATTTCATGATAACATCGGGTTTGTTCGTTTTGGCGAACTACTAGTCTAATTCGATTGGAATCGAGTCAATGACAAGTGGTTTTTTATTTCATGTTAACTTCGAGTTTGTTCATTTTTGGGGACTTTCTAGTCTAATTCGATTGGAATCGACCCAATGAAAAGTTGTTTTTTTATTTCATGTTAACTTTGAGTTTGTTCATTTTTGGTGACTTGCTAGTCTAATTCCATTAGAATCGAGCCAATGAACAGTTGTTTTTGATGTCATGATAATTTCAAGTTCGTTCATTTTTGGCGAATTGCTTGTCTAATTCAATTGGAATTGAACCGATGAAAAGTGGTTTTTGATTTCCTAATAGCTTCGGGATGGTTCGTTTTGGCGAATCGCTAGTCAAAGTCAATTGGAATCGAGCCAACGAAAAGTGATTTTTGATTTCTTGTTAACTTCGTGTTTGTCCATTTTTGGGGACTTGCTAGTCTAATTCGATTGTAATCGCGCCAATGAAAAGTGGTTTTTGATTTCATGATAACTTCGCGCCTGTTTATTTTTGGCGAATTACATGTCTAATTCGATTGGAATCGAGCCAGTGAAAAGTGGCATTTGATTTCATGATAACTTCGGCTTTGTTCATTTTTGGCTAATTCCTAGTCTAATTCGATTAGAATCGAGCCAATGAAAAGTGGCTTTTGATTCCATGATAACTTCGGGTTTGTTTGTTTTTGGCGAAGTGCTCGTCTAATTAAATTGGAATCGAGCCAAGGAAAAGTGGCTTTTGATTTCATGATACCATCCGATTTGTTCATTTTTTACGAATTGCTAGTCTAATTCCATTGGAATCGAGCCAATGAAAATTGGTTTTTGATGTCATGATAACTTTGGGTTTGTTCATTTTTAGCAAATTGCAAGTCTAATTCAATTGGAATCGAGCCGATGAAAAGTGGTTTTTGATGTCATGATAACTTCAGGTTTGTTCGTTTTTGGCGAAGTGCCAGTCGAATTCAATTGGAATCAAGCCGATGAAGAGTGGTTCTTGATTTCATGATAACTTCGGGTTTGTTCGTTTTGGCGAATTGCTAGTCTAATTCGATTGGAATCGATCCAATGAAAAGTGGCTTTTGATTTCATGTTAACTTCAAGTTTGTTCGTTTTTGGGGACTTGCTAGTCTAATTCCATTGGAATCGAGCCAATGAAATGTGAATTTTGATTTAATGATAAATTCGGGCTTGTTTGTTTTTGGTGAATTACTCGTCTAATTAAATTGGAATCGAGCCAATGAAAAGTGGCTTTTCATTCCATGATAACTTCAGGTTTGTTTGTTTTTGGCGAATTGCTCATCTAATTCAATTAGAATCGAGTCAATGAAAAGTGGCTTTTGATTTCATGATACCTTCAGATTTGTTCATTTTTTCCGAATTGCTAGTCTAATTCCATTGGAATCGAGCCAATGAAAACTGGTTTTTTATGTTATGATAACTTCGGGTTTGTTCGTTTTCAACGAATTGCTAGTCTAATTCAATTGAAATCTAGCCGATGAAAGTGGTTTTTAATTTCATGATAACTTCGATTTTGCTTGTTTTAGCTAGTTGCGAGTCTAATTCGATTGGAATCGAGCCAATGAAAAGTAATTTTTTATTTCATGTTACCTTCGAGTTTGTTTGATTTTGGGGGCTTGCTAGTCTAATTCGATTGGAATCGATCCAATGAAAAGTGGTTTTTGATTTCATGATAACTTCGGGTTTGTTTGTTTTTGGCGAATTGCTAGTCTATTTCGATTGGAATTGAGCCAATGAAAAGCGGCTTTTGATTTCATGATAACTTCGGTTTTGTTTGCTTTTGGCGAATTGCTCGTCTAATTCAATTGGAATCGATCCAATGAAAAGTGGCTTTTGATTTCATGATAACTTCGAATTTGTTCTTTTTTTTAATTGCTAGTCTAATTCCATTGGAATCGAGCCAATTAAAAGTGGTTTTTGATTTCATGATAACTTCAGGTTTGTTCGTTTTGGAGAATTGCTTGTCTAATTCGATTGGAATCGAGTAAATGAAAATTGGTTGTTGATTTCATGTTAACTTCAAGTTTATTCATTTTTGGGAACTTGCTAGATTAATTCGATTGGAATCGAGCCAATGAAAAGTTGTTTTTGATTTCATTTTAACTTCGAGTTTGTTCATTTTTGGGGACTTGCTAGTCTAATTCCATTCGAATTGAGCTAATGAAAAGTGGTTTTTGATGTCATGATAATTTCGGGTTTGTTCATTTTTGGCGAGTTGCTAGTCTAATTCAATTGGAATCGAGCCGATGAAAAGTGGTTTTTGATTTCCTAATAACTTCGGGTTTAGTTGTTTTGGCGAATCGCTAGTCTAATTCGATTGGAATCAAGCCAACAAAAAGTGGTTTTTGATTTCATGTTAACTTCGGGTTTGTCCATTTTTGGGAACTTGTTAGTCTAACTCGATTGGAATCGAGCCAATGAAAAGTGGTTTTTGATTTCACGATAACTTTAGGCTTGTTTATTTTTGGCGAATTGCTAGTCTAATTCGATTAGAATCGAGCCAATGAAAAGTTAATTTTGATTCCATGATAACTTCGAGTTTGTTCATTTTTTGCGAATTGCTAGTCTAATTTCATTGGAATCGAGCCAATGAAAAATTGTTTTTGTTGTCATGATAACTTCGGGTTTGTTCATTTTTGGCAAATCACTAGTCTAATTCAATTAGAATCGAGCTGATGAAAAGTGGTTTTTAATTTCATGACAACTTCGGGTTTCTTCATTTTGGCGAATTGCTAGTCCAATTCTATTAGAATAGAGCCAATGAAAAGTGGTTTTTGATTTCATGATAACTTCGGGTTTTTTTTATTTCTGGCGAATTGCTCGTCTAATTCGATTGGAATCGAGCCAATGAAAAGTTGCTTTTGATTTCACGATACCTTCGGATTTGTTCATTTTTGCGAATTGCTAGTCTCATTCCGTTGGAATCTAGCCAATGAAAAGTGGCTTTTGATTCCATGATAACTTCGGGTTTGTTTGTTTTTAGCGAATTGCTCGTCTAATTCAATTGGAATCGAGCCAATGAAAAATGGCTTTTGATTTTATGATACCTTCTGATTTGTTAATTTTTACCGAATTGCTAGTCTAATTCCGTTGGAATCGAGCCAATGAAAAGTGGTTTTTGATGTCATCATAACTTTGGGTTTGTTCATTTTTTGGCGAATTGCTAGTGTAATTCAATTGGAATCGGGCCGATGAAAATTCATTTTTGATTTCATGATAACTTCGGGTTTATTCATTTTGGCGAATTGCTAGTCTAATTCGATTGGAATCGAGCCAATGAAAAGTGGTTTTTGATTTCATGTTAACTTCGAGTTTGTTATTTTTTGGGGACTCGCTAGCCTAATTGGATTGGAATCGAGCCAATGAAAAGTGATTTTTGATTTCATGATAACATCGGGTTTGTTTGTTTTTGGTGAATTGCTAGTCTATTTCGATTGGGTTCGAGCCAATGAAATGTGACGTTTGATTTCATGATAACTTCGGGCTTGTTTGCTTTTGGTGAATTGCTCGTCTAATTCAATTGGAATCGAGCCAATGAAAATTGGCTTTTGATTTCATGATAACTTCGGGTTTGCTCATTTTTCGCTAATTGCTAGTCTAATTCGATTGGAATCAAGCCAATGAAAAGTTGCTTTTGATTCCATGATAACTTCAGGTTTGATTGTTTTTGCCGAATTGCTCGTCTAATTCAATTGGAATCGAGCCAATGAAAAGTGGCTTTTGATTTCATGATACCTTCATATTTGTTCACTTTTTGCGAATTAGTGGTTTTTGATGTCATGAAAACTAATTCAATTGGAATCGAGCCAATGAAAAGTGGCTTTTGACTACATGATACCTTAGGATTTGTTCTTTTTTTCGAATTGCTCGTCTAATTCTACGGGAATTGAGCCATTGAAAAGTGGCTTTCGATTTCATCATAACTTCGGGTTTGTTCATTTTTTGCGAATTACTAGTCTAATTCCATTGGAATCGAGCCAATGAAAAGTGGGTTTTGATGCCATGATAAATTCGGGTTTGTTTCTTTTTGGTGAGTTGCTAGTCTAATTCAATTGGAATTGAGCCGATGAAAAGTGGTTTTTGATTTCGTGATGACTTCGGGTTTGTTTGTTTTGGCGAATAGCTAGTCTAATTCGACTGAAATCGAGCCAATGAAAAGTGGTTTTTGATTTCATGTTAACTTCGAGTTCGTTCATGCTTGGAGACTTGCTAGTCAAATTCGATTGATTTTCGTTTCTGATCAACCTGTCAAATTTTAGCCCATTCTGACACCATTGCGACAAATGACGAAATGGCCCCCGTCGCAATTTTTGTTTCCAATCAATCCGCCAAATTTTCGTCCATTCTGAGACCGACGTGACAAATGACAAAAGTGTCCCTGGCGAGATTTTTGTTTCCAATCAACGGACCAAATTTCAGCCCAATCTAACACCGTCGCGAAAAATGACGAAATTACCCCTGGCGCAATTTTTGTTTTCGATCAACCTGTCAAATTCTAGCCCATTCCGACGCCGTCACGACAAATGACAAAATTGCCCCTGGCGCGGTTTTTGTTTCCGATCAACCTGTCAAATTTTAGCCCATTTCGACACCATCGCGACAAATGACGAAATTGCACCGTGCGATTTTTGTTTCCAATCAACCTGCCAAATTTCAGTCCATTCTGACACCGTCGTGAAAAATGACGAAATTGCCCCTGGTGCGATTTTTGTTTCCAATCAACCCATCAAATTTCAGCCCATTCCGACACCGTCGCGACAAATGACGAAATTGCCCCTGGCGCGATTTTTGTTTCCAATCAACCTACCAA
>NW_019263524.1:14125-15371 GCF_002742605.1 Olea europaea var. sylvestris | reverse complement strand
TTCCGACACCGTCGCGACAAATGACGAAATTGCCCCGGGTGCGATTTTTGTTTCCAATCAACCTGCCAAATTTCAGCCCATCCCAACACCATCGCAAAAAATGACGAAATTGCCCCTGATGCGATTTTTGTTTCCGATCAACCAATCAAATTTAAGCCCATTCCGACACCGTCGCGACAAATGACGAAACTGACCCTGGCGCCGACACCACCGTGACTAACAACGAAAGTGCCCTTGGCGGGATTTTTTTTTCCAATCAACATGCCAAATTTAAGCCCAATCTGACACAGTCGTGAAAAATGACGAAATTGCCCCAAGCGCGATTTTCGTTTCCGATCAACTTGTCAAATTTTTGCCCATTCCCACACCATCGCGACAAATGACGAAATTGCCCCCGGCGCAATTTTTGTTTCCAATCAATCTGCCAAATTTCCATCCATTCTGAGACCGTCGCGACAAATGACAAAATTGCCCCTGGCGAGATTTTTGTTTCCAATCCACCTGCCATATTTCAACCCATTCTGACGCCGTCGCGACTAATGAAGAAATTGCCCAGGGCGCGATTTTTGTTTCCAATCAACCTTTCAAATTTCAGCCCAATCTGACACCGTCGCGAAAAATGACGAAATCGCACCTGGCGCGATTTTCGTTTCCGATCAACCTGTCAAATTTTAGCCCATTCTGACACTGTCGCGACAAATGACGAAATTGCCCTATGCGATTTTTGTTTCCAATCAACCTGCCAAATTTCAGCCCATTCTGTCACCGTCGTGAAAAATGACGAAATTGCCCCTTGTACGATTTTTGTTTCCAATCAACCTGTCAAATTTCAGCCCATTCCGACACCATTGCGACAAATGACGAAATTACGTCCGGTGCAATTTTTGATCCCAATCAATCTGCCAAATTTTCGTCCATTTTGAGACCATCACGACAAATGACAAAATTGCCCCTCGAGCAATTTTTGTTTCGAATCAAACAGCCAAATTTTAGCCAATACCGTCACCATCGCGACAAATGACGAAATTGACCTTGGCGGGATTTTTGTTTCCAATCAACCTGCCAAATTTCGGCTCACTCCGACACCACCGTGACTAATAACGAAAGTGCCCTTGGCGCGATTTTTTTTCCAATCAACATGCCAAATTTAAGCCCAATCTGACACAGTCGTGAAAAATGACGAAATTGCCCCAAGCGCGATTTTCGTTTCCGATCAACTTGTCAAATTTTTGCCCATTCCCACACC
>NW_019263524.1:9836-10964 GCF_002742605.1 Olea europaea var. sylvestris | reverse complement strand
TGTCAAATTTTAGCCCATTTCGACACCGTCGCAACAAATGACGAAATCGCCCCTGCGAGGTTTTTGTTTCTGATCAACCTGTCAAATTTAAGCCCATTTCGACACCGTTGTGCAAATGACGAAATTGTCGCTGGCGCGATTTTTTTTCCGATCAACCTGTCAAATTTTAGCTCATTCCGACACCATTGCGACAAATGACGAAATTACCCCTGACGCGGTTTTTGTTTCCGATCAACCTACCAAATTCCAGCCCATTCCGAAACCATCGCGATAAATGACGACATTGCCCCCGACGCAATTTTTGTTTCCAACGAATCTGCCGAATTTTCGTCCATTCTGAGACCGTCGCGACAAATGACAAAATTGCCCCTGGCGCGATTTTTGTTTCCAATAAACCTGCCAAATTTTGGCCCATTCCGACACCGTCGTGAATGATAACGAAATTGCCCCTGACGTGATTTTTGTTTCCAATCAACCTACCAAATTTCAACCCAATCTGACACTGCCGTGAAAAATGATGAAATTGCCCCTGCAGGCGATTTTCGTTTCCAATCAACCTGTCAAATTTAGCCCATTCCGACATCGTCACGAAAAATGATGAATTTGCCCCCAGAGCGATTTTTGTTTCCGATCAACCTGTCAAATTTCAGCCCATTCCGACACCGTCGCGACAAATGACGAAATTGCCCCCAGGACGATTTTTGTTTCCAATCAACCTGCCAAATTTCAGGCCATTCTGACACCGTCGCGAAAAATGACGAAAATGCCCCTTGAGCGATTTTCATTTCCGATCAACCCGTAAAATTTTAGCCCATTCCGAAACCATTGCGACAAATGACGAAATTGTCCCCGGCGAAATTTTTGTATCCAATCAATCTGCCAAATTTCCGCCCATTCTGAGACGGTCGAAACAAATGACAAAATCACCCCTGGCGCGATTTTTATTTCCAATCCACCTACCAAATTTCGACCCATTCCGACACCGTCACGACTAATGACGAAATTGCCTCTAACGTGATTTTATTTCCAATCAACCTACAAAATTCCAGGCCAATCTGACACTGCCACGAAAAATGATGAAATTGCCCCTGCGCGATTTTCGTTTCCGATCAACCTGTCAAATTTAGC
>NW_019263524.1:0-8113 GCF_002742605.1 Olea europaea var. sylvestris | reverse complement strand
CCCTGGCGAGGTTTTTGTTTCCGATCAACCTATCAAATTTAAGCCCATTCCGACACCGTCGTGACAAACGACGAAATTGCCACTGGGTCGATTTTTGTTTCGGTTCAACCTGTCAAATTTCATCCCATTCCGACACCATTGCGACAAATGACGAAATTACCCCTGACGCGATTTTTGTTTTCTATCAACCTGTCAAATTTCAGCCCATTCCGACACCGTCGCGACAAATGACGAAATTGCCCCGGGTGCGATTTTTGATTCCAATCAACCTGCCAAATTTCAGCCCATCCTAACACCATCGCAAAAAATGACGAAATTGCCCCTGGCGCGATTTTTGTTTTCGATCAACCAATCAAATTTAAGCCCATTCCGACACCGTCGTGACAAATGACGAAACTGACCCTGGCACGGTTTTTGTTTCCGATCAACCTGTCAAATTTCAGCCCATTCCGACACCGCGGCGACAAATGACGAAATTGCCCCTGGGGCAATTTTTTTCCAATCAATCTGCCAAATTTCCATCCATTCTGAGACCGTCGCGACAAATGACAAAATTGCCCCTGGCGAGATTTTTGTTTCCAATCGACCTGCCATATTTCAACCCATTCTGACGCCGTCGCGACTAATGAAGAAATTGCCCAGGGCGCGATTTTTGTTTCCAATCAACCTTTCAAATTTCAGCCCAATCTGACACCGTCGCGAAAAATGACGAAATCGCACCTGGCGCGATTTTCGTTTCCGATCAACCTGTCAAATTTTAGCCCATTCTGACACTGTCGCGACAAATGACGAAATTGCCCTATGCGATTTTTGTTTCCAATCAACCTGCCAAATTTCAGCCCATTCTGTCACCGTCGTGAAAAATGACGAAATTGCCCCTTGTACGATTTTTGTTTCCAATCAACCTGTCAAATTTCAGCCCATTCCGACACCATTGCGACAAATGACGAAATTACGTCCGGTGCAATTTTTGATCCCAATCAATCTGCCAAATTTTCGTCCATTTTGAGACCATCACGACAAATGACAAAATTGCCCCTCGAGCAATTTTTGTTTCGAATCAAACAACCAAATTTTAGCCAATACCGTCACCATCGCGACAAATGACGAAATTGACCTTGGCGGGATTTTTGTTTCCAATCAACCTGCCAAATTTCGGCTCACTCCGACACCACCGTGACTAATAACGAAAGTGCCCTTGGCGCGATTTTTTTTCCAATCAACATGCCAAATTTAAGCCCAATCTGACACAGTCGTGAAAAATGACGAAATTGCCCCAAGCGCGATTTTCGTTTCCGATCAACTTGTCAAATTTTTGCCCATTCCCACACCATCGCGACAAATGACGAAATTACCCCCGGCGCAATTTTTGTTTCCAATCAATCTGCCAAATTTCGGCCAATTTCGACAACATTGCGACAAATGACAAAATTGCCCCTAGCGAAATTTTTGTTTCCAATCAATCTGCCAAATTTCAGCTCATTCCGAGACCGTCGCGACAAATAAAAAAATTGCACTTGGCAAGATTTTGGTTCCCAATCAACATGCCATATTTTTGTCCATTCTGAAACTGTCGCGACAAATGACAAAATTGTCCTAGCGAGATTTTTGTTTGCAATCAACCAACCAAATTTCGACCCATTCCGACACCGTCGCGACTAATGACAAAATTGCCCCTGGCGCGATTTTTGTTTCCAATCAACCTGCCGAATTTTTGTCCATTCTGAGACTGTCGCGACAAATGACAAAATTATCCCTGGCGAGATTTTTGTTTCCAATCAACCTACCGAATTTTGACCCATTTCGACACCGTCGCGACTAATGACGAAATTGCCCCTGGCGCGATTTTTGTTTCCAATCAACCTGCCTTATTTTCGTCCATTCTGAGGCTGTTGCGACAAATGACAAAATTGTCCCTGGCGAGATTTTTGTTTCGATTCAAACTGTCAAATTTCAGCCAAGACCGTCACCATCGCGAAAAATGACGAAATTGCCCCTAGCGTGATTTTTGTTTCCAATCAATCTGCCAAATTTCGACTCATTCCGACACCACCGCGACTAAGGACGAAATTGCCCCTGGCACGATTTTTGTTTCCAATCAACCTGCCAAATTTCGACCCATTCCGACACCGTCGCGACTAATGACGAAATTGTACCTGGCGCGATTTTTATTTCAAATCAACCTACCAAATTTCAGCCCAATCTGACATCGTCGCGAAAAAAGACGAAAATGCCCCTGGCGCGATTTTTGTTTCCGATCAACCAGTCAAATTTTAGCCCATTCCGACACCGCCGCGACAAATGACGAAAATGTCCCTGGCACGATTTTTTTTTTCCGATAAGCTTGTCAAATTTCAGCCCATTCCGACACCATCGTGACAAATGACAAAATTGCCCCTGGTGCAATTTTTGTTTCCAATCAACCTGCCAAATTTCAGCCCATTCTGACACCGTCGCTAAAAATGATGAAATCGCCCCTCGCGCGGTTTTTGTTTACGATCAACCTGTCAAAGTTTAGCCCATTCCGACACGGTCGCGACAAGTGACGAAATTGCCCCTAGCGCGATTTTTGTTTCCAATCAACCTCGCAAATTTCAGCCCATTCTGACACCGTCGTGAAAAATTACGAAATTGCCTCTGGCGCAGTATTTGTTTCCGATCACCCTGTCAAATCCTAGCCCATTCCGACACCGTCGCGACAAATGACAAAATTGCCCCCGACACAATTTTCGTATCCAATCAATCTGCCAAATTTTAGCCCATTCTAAGACCGTCGCGACAAATGACAAAACTGCCCCTAGAGCAATTTTTGTTTCCAATAAACCTGCCAAATTTCGGCCCATTCCGACACCATCGCGAATAATGACGAAATCGCCCCTGATGCGATTTTTGTTTCCAATCGACCAACCAAATTTTAGCCCAATCTGACACTGTCGTGAAAAATGACGAAATTGCCCCTGGCGCGATTTTCGTTTCCGATCAACTTGTCAAATTTTAGCCCATTCTAAGACCGTCGCGACAAATGACGAAATTGCCCCTGGCGCGATTTTCGTTTCCGATCAACTTGTCAAATTTTAGCCCATTCTAAGACCGTCGCGACAAATGACGAAATTGCCCCTGGCGCGATTTTCGTTTCCGATCAACTTGTCAAATTTTAGCCCATTCTAAGACCGTCGCGACAAATGACGAAATTGCCCCTGGCGCGATTTTCGTTTCCGATCAACTTGTCAAATTTTAGCCCATTCTAAGACCGTCGCGACAAATGACGAAATTGCCCCTGGCGCGATTTTCGTTTCCGATCAACTTGTCAAATTTTAGCCCATTCTAAGACCGTCGCGACAAATGACGAAATTGCCCCTGGCGCGATTTTCGTTTCCGATCAACTTGTCAAATTTTAGCCCATTCTAAGACCGTCGCGACAAATGACGAAATTGCCCCTGGCGCGATTTTCGTTTCCGATCAACTTGTCAAATTTTAGCCCATTCTAAGACCGTCGCGACAAATGACGAAATTGCCCCTGGCGCGATTTTCGTTTCCGATCAACTTGTCAAATTTTAGCCCATTCTAAGACCGTCGCGACAAATGACGAAATTGCCCCTGGCGCGATTTTCGTTTCCGATCAACTTGTCAAATTTTAGCCCATTCTAAGACCGTCGCGACAAATGACGAAATTGCCCCTGGCGCGATTTTCGTTTCCGATCAACTTGTCAAATTTTAGCCCATTCTAAGACCGTCGCGACAAATGACGAAATTGCCCCTGGCGCGATTTTCGTTTCCGATCAACTTGTCAAATTTTAGCCCATTCTAAGACCGTCGCGACAAATGACGAAATTGCCCCTGGCGCGATTTTCGTTTCCGATCAACTTGTCAAATTTTAGCCCATTCTAAGACCGTCGCGACAAATGACGAAATTGCCCCTGGCGCGATTTTCGTTTCCGATCAACTTGTCAAATTTTAGCCCATTCTAAGACCGTCGCGACAAATGACGAAATTGCCCCTGGCGCGATTTTCGTTTCCGATCAACTTGTCAAATTTTAGCCCATTCTAAGACCGTCGCGACAAATGACGAAATTGCCCCTGGCGCGATTTTCGTTTCCGATCAACCTGTCAAATTCTAGCCCATTCCGTCGCCGTCGTGACAAATGACAAAATTGCCCCTGGCGCGGTTTTTGTTTCCGATCAACCTGTTAAATTTCAGCCCATTTCAACACTGTCGCGACAAATGAAGAAATTGCCCGATGCAATTTTTGTTTCCAATCAACCTACCAAATTTTAGCCCAATCCGACACCGTCGTGAAAAATGACAAAAATGCCCCTGGTGCGATTTTCATTTCCGATCAACATGTCAAATTTTAGCCCATTTCGACACCGTCGCAACAAATAATGACAAAAGTGTCCCTGGCGAGATTTTTGTTTCCAATCAACCTTCCAATTGCCCCTGGCGCGATTTTTGTTTCCAATCAACCTTCCAATTGCCCCTGGCGCGATTTTTGTTTCCAATCAACCTTCCAATTGCCCCTGGCGCGATTTTTGTTTCCAATCAACCTTCCAATTGCCCCTGGCGCGATTTTTGTTTCCAATCAACCTTCCAATTGCCCCTGGCGCGATTTTTGTTTCCAATCAACCTTCCAATTGCCCCTGGCGCGATTTTTGTTTCCAATCAACCTTCCAATTGCCCCTGGCGCGATTTTTGTTTCCAATCAACCTTCCAATTGCCCCTGGCGCGATTTTTGTTTCCAATCAACCTTCCAATTGCCCCTGGCGCGATTTTTGTTTCCAATCAACCTTCCAATTGCCCCTGGCGCGATTTTTGTTTCCAATCAACCTTCCAATTGCCCCTGGCGCGATTTTTGTTTCCAATCAACCTTCCAATTGCCCCTGGCGCGATTTTTGTTTCCAATCAACCTTCCAATTGCCCCTGGCGCGATTTTTGTTTCCAATCAACCTTCCAATTGCCCCTGGCGCGATTTTTGTTTCCAATCAACCTTCCAATTGCCCCTGGCGCGATTTTTGTTTCCAATCAACCTTCCAATTGCCCCTGGCGCGATTTTTGTTTCCAATCAACCTTCCAATTGCCCCTGGCGCGATTTTTGTTTCCAATCAACCTGCCAAATTTCAGGCCATTCTGACACCGTCGCGAAAAATGACGAAAATGCCCCTTGAGCGATTTTCATTTTTGATCAACCCGTAAAATTTTAGCCCATTCCGAAACCATTGCGACAAATGACGAAATTGTCCCCGGCGAAATTTTTGTAACCAATCAATCTGCCAAATTTCCGCCCATTCTGAGACGGTCGAAACAAATGACAAAATTACCCCTGGCGCAATTTTTGTTTCCAATCCACCTACCAAATTTCGATCCATTCCGACACCGTCACGACTAATGACGAAATTGCCTCTGACGTGATTTTTGTTTCCAATCAACCTATAAAATTCCAGACCAATCTGACACTGCCACGAAAAATGATGAAATTGCCCCTGCGCGATTTTCGTTTCCGATCAACCTGTCAAATTTAGCCCATTCCGACACCGTCGTGACAAATGACGAAATTGCCCCTGGCACGATTTTTGTTTCCGATCAACCTGTAAAATTTCAATCCATTCCGGCACCGTCGCGACAAATGAAGAAATTGCCCCTGGGGCGATTTTTGTTTCCAATCAACCTGCCAAATTTCACTCCATTCTGACACCGTCGCGAAAAATAACGAAATTGCCCCTGGCGCGATTTTTGTTTCCGATCAACCTGTCAAATCTCAGCCCATTCCGACACCATTGTGACAAATGACGAAATTGCGCCCGGCGCAATTTTTGTTTCCAATCAATCTGCCAAATTTCTATCCATTCTGAGACCAACGCGACAAATGACAAAATTACCCTTGGCGTGGTTTTTGTTTCGAATCAACCAGCCAAATTTCAGCCAATACCGTCACCATCGCGACAAATGATGAAATTGCCCCTGGCGCGATTTTTGTTTCCAATCAAACTGCCAAATTATGGCTCCTTCCGACACCATCGCGACTAATAACGAAATTGCCCCTGGCGCGATTTTTGTTTCCAATCAACTTGTCAAATTTCAGCCCAATCTGACGCCGTCGTTAAAAATGACGAAATTGCCCCTAAGCGTGATTTTCGTTTCCGATCAACCAATCAAATTTTTGCCCATTCCCATGTCGTCGCGACAAATGACGAAATTGCCCCTGGTGCAATTTTTGTTTCCAATCAATCTGTCAAATTTCGGCAGATTCCGACAACGTTGCGTCAAATGACAAAATTCCCCGACAAAATTTTTGTTTCCAATCAATCTACCGAATTTCAGATCATTTTGAGACCGCTGTGACAAATGAAAGAATTGCCCTTGGCAAGATTTTTGTTCCCAATCAACCTGCCAAATTTCAGCCCATTCCGACAACGTCGCGACAAATTACGAAATTGCCCGTGGCGCGATTTTTGTTTCCAATCAACCTGCCAAATTTCAGCCCATTATGGTACTGTCGGGAAAAGTGACTAAATTGCCCCTAGCGCGATTTTTGTTTCCGATCAACCTGTCAAATTTTAGCCCATTCCGAAATCATTGCGATAAATGACGAAATTGCCCCCGGCGCAATTTTTGTTTCCGATCAATCTGCCAAATTTCCGTCCATTCTGAGACCGTCGCGACAAATGACAAAGCTGTCCCTGGCGAGATTTTTGTTTCCAATCAACCAGCAAAATTTCGAATCATTCCGACACCGTCGCGACTAATGACGAAATTGCCCCTAGCGCGATTTTTGTTTCCAATCAACCTTCCAAATTTCAGCCCAATCTAACACCGTCGTGAAAAATGATGAAATTACCCCTGGCGCGATTTTCGTTTCCGATCAACCTATCAAATTTTAGCCAATTTCGACACCGTCGCAACAAATGACGAAATCGCCCCTGGCGCAGTTTTTGTTTCCGATCAACCTGTCAAATTTCAGCTCCTTTCGACACCGTCGTGACAAATGACGAAATTGCCCTGTACGATTTTTGTTTCCAATCAACTTGCTAAATTTCAGCCCATTCTGACACCGTCGCGAAAAATGACGAAATTGCCCCTGGTACGATTTTTGTTTCCAATCAACCTGTCAAATTTCAGTCCATTCAGACATCGTCACGACAAATTACGAAATTGCCCCTAGCGCGATTTTTGTTTCCAATCAACCTACCAAATTTCAACCCAATCCGACACCATCGTTAAAAATGAGGAAAATGCCCCTAGCACGATTTTCGTTTCCGATCAACCTGTCAAATTTTATCCCATTCCGATCCGTCGCAACAAATGACGAAATTGCCCCTGGCGAGGTTTTTGTTTCCGATCAACCTATCAAATTTAAGCCCATTCCGACACCGTCGTGACAAACGACGAAATTGCCACTGGCGCGATTTTTGTTTCCGATCAACCTATCAAATTTCAGCCCATTCCGACACCGTCGCGACAAATGACGAAATTACCCCTGACGCGATTTTTGTTTTCTATCAACCTGTCAAATTTCAGCCCATTCCGACACCGTCGCGACAAATGGCGAAATTGCCCCGGGTGCGATTTTTGTTTCCAATCAACCGGCCAAATTTCAGCCCATCCTAACACCATCGCAAAAAATGACGAAATTGCCCCTGGCGCGATTTTTGTTTCCGATCAACCTATCAAATTTCAGCCCATTCCGACACCGTCGCGACAAATGACGAAACTGACCCTGGCGCGGTTTTTGTTTCCGATCAACCTGTCAAATTTCAGCCCATTCCGACACCGTGGCGACAAATGACGAAATTGCCCTTGGGGCAATTTTTTTTCCAATCAATCTGCCAAATTTCCATCCATTCTGAGACCGTCGCGACAAATGACAAAATTGTCCCTGGCAAGATTTTTGTCTCCAATCAACCTGCCATATTTCAACCCATTCTGACGCCGTCGCGACTAATGAAGAAATTGCCCCGGGCGCGATTTTTTTTTCCAATCAACCTTTCAAATTTCAGCCCAATCTGACACCGTCGCGAAAAATGACAAAATCGCCCCTGGCGCGATTTTCGTTTCCGATCAACCTGTCAAATTTTAGCCCATTCTGACACTGTCGCGACAAATGACGAAATTGCCCTA
>NW_019263523.1:10980-15371 GCF_002742605.1 Olea europaea var. sylvestris | reverse complement strand
GTAAACTAAAGTGTACACCATAGTGTACATGTAGCAAGGTTTTTACCGATTGAACTTTGCTATTGTACACTGATTTTTGACACTTGCATTGTTGTGAAGTGTCAATTAGATGAAAAAATTGTTTGAAATTTAAACTGTCCAACAGGGTAATATCACATGGCAAAGTGTAAGCTAACGTGTGCACCATAGTATACATGTAGCAAGGTCCACACCGATTGAACTTTGCTATGTGTACACTCATTTTCGACATGTTGTTTGACACTTGCATTGTTGTCAAGTGTCAATTAGATGGGAAAACTATTTGAAATTTATACTGTCCAGTCAGGTATGTCACGTGGCAGAGTGTAAACTAAAGTGTGCACACCATAGTGTACATGTAGGGAGGTTCTTACGGATTGAACTTTGCTATTTGTACAATTGGATGGGGAAATTGTTTCAAATTTAAACTGTCCAGTAGGGTAATGTCACGTGGCAAAGTGTAAACTAAAGTGTGCACACCATAGTGTACATGCAGAAAGGTTCATACTAATTGAACTTTGCTATTTGTACACTGTTTTTTGACACGTTGTTTGACACTTGCACTGTTGTCAAGTGTCAATTGGATGGGAAAACTATTGGAAATTTATACTGTCTAGCCGGGTATGTCACGTGGAAAAGTGGAAACTAAAGTGTGTGCACCATAGGGTACATGTAGCAAGGTTCCTACCGATTGAACTTTGCTATTTGTACAATTGGATGGGAAAACTGTTCGAAATTTAAACTGTCCAGCAGGTTAACGTCACGTGGCAAAGTGTAAACTAAAGTGCGTACACCATATTGTACAGGTAGCAAGGTTTATACCGATTGAACTTTGCTATTTGTACATTAATTTTCGACATGTTGTTTGACACTTGCACTGTTGTCAAGTTTCAATTGGATGGGAGAACTGTTTGATATTTAACCTGTCCAACATGGTAATGACACGTGGTAAAGTGTAAACTAAATTTTACACCATAGTGTACATGTCGCAATGTTTTTACTGATTGAACTTTGCTATTTGTACACTGATTTTTGATACGTTATCTGACACTTGCATTGTTGTCATTTGTTAATTGGTTCGGAAACTATTTCAAATTTAAACTGTCCAATAGGGTAAGGTCACGTGGCAAAATGTAAGCTAAAATGTACACCATAGTGTACATGTAGCAGGGCTTTTACCGATTGAACTTTGCTATTTGTACACTGATTTTAAACAAGTCGTTTGACACTTGCATTGTTGTGAAGTGTCAATTAGATGGAAAAACTATTTGAAATTTAAACTGTCCAATAGGGTAATGTCACATGGCGAAGTGTAAGCTAAAGTGTACACCATAGTGTACATGTAGCAAGGTCCTCACCGATTGAACTTTGCTATGTGTACACGGATTTTCGACACGTTGTTTGACACTTGCATTTTTGTCAAGTGTCAATTGGATGTGAAAACTGTTTGGAATTAAAACTGGCGAACTAGTTAATGTCACGTGATGAACTATAAACTAAAGTACACGCTACAGTTTACACGTAGCACCTCCTGACAAAAAGACCTATGCACCATTTCATATTTCTCTACCAAAACATACTCCTTAGATCACGATACATTTTTGTACCTCTTGGATGGGCAGTATATGGAGTTAAGTGTGCTTCTTCAAGAATTTCTTTTCTCAATCCCTCATCTTTAGGCACACACAACCTTTCCTTAAAAAGTAAGGATTTATCACTACCTAATTCAAAATTCTTTCGCTTACTAGTACCAACTTCGGATTTGATCTTTTGCAGGAAAGAGTCACCATCCTGTGATACTCTTATTCGATCTCTAAGTGTTGGTGGAATCGTTAGAGCCGCTATCCTGGTGATAGTTTGGGTTGGTGGAACAATTACTTCTAGGTGTAAGCTGTCGAGATCCTTTAATAACTGGTCCTGCATAGTGATTAGTACTGCTAATTGTCCACCTGCCTTTCCGCTGAGAGCATCTACTACTACATTAGCTTTACCAGGATGGTAAAGGATAGTGCAATCATAATCCTTTACTAGCTCTAGCCATCTCCTTTGCCTCATATTTAATTCCTTTTGGGTGAAAAAAATACTTCAAACTCTTATGATCAGTATAAATGTCACACTTATTTCCATATAAGTAATGACGCCATATCTTGAGGGCATGAACTACTGTAGCCAATTCTAGATCATGGGTTGGATAGTTTTGTTCATATTGTTTCAATTGTCTGGAAGCGTAGGCTATCACCTTTCCTTTCTGCATTAGAACAAATCCTATGCCCTGTTTCGAAGCATCACTATATATAACAAATCCTTCTGGTCCGTCAGGTATTGTTAACACTAGAGCTGTGACTAATCTCCGTTTCAACTCTTGGAAGCTTTGTTCACATTGCTCCGTCCATTGAAATTTTATCCCTTTTCGAGTCAATTGGGTCAATGGTCCTACTATTTTAGAAAATCCCTCGATAAACCTCCTATAGTAACCAGCCAATCCCAAGAAACTACGTATTTCTTTAACATTGGTTGGTCTTACCCAATTATTTACTGCTTCCACTTTAGTTGGGTCTACTTCAATTCCTCGTGCTGTGATTACGTGCCCCAGAAAACCTATTTTATCCAACCAGAATTCACATTTCTTGAATTTGGCATAAAGCTTCTCTTTTCTTAAAGTTTCTAAGACAATCATGAGATGTTTCTCGTGTTCCTCGTTATTCTTCGAATAGATTAAGATGTCATCAATGAAAACTATAACAAATTGGTCTAAGTATTCATGGAATACTCTGTTCATTAGATCCATAAATACTGCCGGGGCATTAGTTAATCCAAAAGGCATCACCAGAAATTCATAGTGACCATAACACGTCCTAAAGGCCGTCTTAGGGATATCATCTGACTTAATTTTCAATTGGTGATATCCTGATCTTAGATCGATCTTTGAAAATACTGTAGCCCCCTTAAGCTGATCAAACAAATCTTCTACTCTTGGAAGTGGATATTTATTTTTGATAGTGAGGCAATTCAATTCTCGATCGGCAATGTACAGCTTCATTCTTCCGTCCTTCTTTTTCACGAATAACACAGGTGCACCCCAAGGTGATACACTTGGTCTAATGAAACCCTTATCAAGAAGCTCCTTCAACTGTACCTTCAGCTCTCGTAGTTCCAACGGTGCCATACGATATGGAGCTTTTGAAATAGGTGTTGCTCCTGGTACCAAATCGATGGTAAACTCTACTTGCCTCTCTGGTGGTACACCTAGAAGGTCTTCTGAAAAAACATCTTTATAGTGTCGAATTATTTGAACATCCTCAACTGATAACTTATCTTGTTTAATATTGATCATCGATACTAGAAATTCTTGACCTAATTCCTTTCTCGGCATCCTTTCAACCTGAGTTGTTGACACTATACAAGACGAGGTATTTACCTCAGTTCCCACAAAACAGAACTCTTCCTCGCCTGATCTTCGAAAAACCACCATTCTCTCGGTACAATGAATAGTTGCATAGTTTTTAGACAACCAGTCTATACCAAGGATAACATCAAAATCTTTTATCGTTAATGGAATTAGATCTACTGCTATACCTCTACCATCAATTTCCATCCTAAGATCTCTAGCTATTTGGTTAGCGACAAGTATCTTTCTAGATGGGAGAGATATTTCTAAGGTATACGGAAGAAATTCACATTCCACTTTAGACTTTGCAACAAAAGAAGAAGAAATGAATGAATGTGTAGCTCCAGAATCTACAAGTACAAATGCAGGAACATTGGAAACAGAGATGATACCTGCGAGTACATTAGGGTCTCGTTCTGCTTCTTGCCTAGATAAGGAGAAAACTCTTGCTTTTCCTTTCTTATCATCTCCAGCATTCTGTGTCTGGTTCTGGGGACATTCTTTAACGAAATGTACTGATTTTCCACACTTGAAACAAATATTTTTTCCCAATAGACATTCTCCTTTGGGGGTCTATCGCACTTAGGACAACGCTTTTCACCACTAACTCCTGCTATATCTGTCTTTCCTTTCTTTAGTGCATTATTCCCTTTTCCTTTACCGGTATTCTATCTGTCAAAGTTCCACTTTCTCTTACCTAAGAAATTTTGAACTTGGTAAGGATTTCCAACGTTTTGAGTTCTTTGATAAGAAATAGTCTGGGCTCGTTTCAGAACTTCTCGATAAGTGCTCAGCTCAAGAACTGACACTATGTCACGAATATAAGGTTGAAGCCCACTTTCAAATCTTCTAGCCTGCTTTTCCTCAGCGTCCACTAGATGTGGAGCAAACCTTGATAATTCCTCAAATTTGCGTTCATATTCCACGAGGGTCATGGTTCCCTGCTGGAGTCTAAGGAACTCCATCTCCTTTTGATCTCTCACAG
>NW_019263523.1:0-7513 GCF_002742605.1 Olea europaea var. sylvestris | reverse complement strand
ATATTTTGTTTAATATCCAATGGTTGATAACTAACCACATGACTTTGATCTGACACATATGATCGAAGCATTGACACGTGGAACACATCATGAATTGCTGACAAATCTGGTGGTAGAGCGATTCGATAAGCTGCATTTCCAACTTTCTGTAAAATTTCAAAAGGACCTAAGAATCTTGGTCGAAGTTTTCCTTTCTTCCCAAAACGAAGAACTCCCTTCATCGGTGCCACTTTTAAGAAAACTTTATCACCAACATTAAATGCCAAATCTTTTCTCCTTTTATCGGCATAACTCTTTTGTCAGTCCTGGGCTGCCTTGATTCTAGCTCTTATTTTATCAACCGCTCGAATAGTTTCTTCAATTATTTCGGGTCCTAAAACTCTTCGTTCACCTACTTCATCACAATGAAGGGGAGCTCTACATCTTCTGCCATAAAGAGCTTCGTAATGTGCCATCTTTATCGTAGCTTGATATCTATTATTATAAGCAAACTCTACCAGTGGTACATAATTTTCCCAACTGCCCCCTAAATCAAGGACACATGCACGCAGCATATCCTCCAAAGTCTGTATAGTCCTCTCCAATTGTCCGTCCGTTTGTGGATGAAAAGCTGTGCTAAAGTTTAACTTGGTTCCCATAGCTTCTTGCAAACTTTTCCAAAATTTTGAGGTAAATCTTGGATCTCTATCCGATACAATTGAGGCTGGGATACCATGCAAATGGATGACCTCTTTGACGTATAATTGCGCATATTGATCCATAGTAAAATTCATTCTTACAGGTAGAAAATGAGCTGACTTTGTTAATCGGTCCACTATAACCCACATAGCATCATTTCCCCTAGCTGATTTTGGAAAACCCACAACAAAATCCATAGTTATATGCTCCCATTTCCACTGTGGAATTGTTAATGGTTCCAACAATCCAGATGGCCTTTGATGTTCAGCCTTCACTTGTTGACAAGTCATGCACCTCCTGACAAAAAGACCTATGCACTGTTTCATATTTCTCCACCAAAACATACTCCTTAGATCACGATACATTTTTGTACCTCCTGGATGGGCAGTATATTGAGTTAAGTGTGCTTCTTCAAGAATTTCTTTCCTCAATCCCTCATCTTTAGGCACACACAACCTTCCCTTAAAAAGTAAGGCTTTGTCACTACCTAATTCAAAATCCTTTCGCTTGCTAGTACCAACTTCGAATTTGATCTTTTGCAGGAAAGAGTCACCATCCTGTGCTACTCTTATTCGATCTCTAAGTGTTGGTCAAATCGTTAGAGCCGCTATCCTGGTGATAGTTTGGGTTGGTGGAACAATTACTTCTAGATGTAAGTTGTCGAAATCCTTTAATAACTGGTCCTGTATAGTGATTAGTACTGCTAATTGTCCACCTGCCTTTCTGTTGAGAACATCTGCTACTACATTAGCTTTACCAGGATGGTAAAGGATAGTGCAATCATAATCCTTTACTAGCTCTAGCCATCTCCTTTGCCTCATATTTAATTCCTTTTGGGTGAAAAAATACTTCAAACTCTTATGATCAGTATAAATGTCACACTTATTTCCATATAAGTAATGACGCCATATCTTGAGGGCATGAACTACTGTAGCCAATTCTAGATCATTGGTTGGATAGTTTTGTTCATATTGTTTCAATTGTCTAAAAGCATAGGCTATTACCTTTTCTTTCTGCATTAGAACACATCCTATGTCCTGTTTCGAAGCATCACTGTATATAACAAATCCTTCTGGTCCGTCAGGTATTGTTAACACTGGAGCTGTGACTAATCTTCATTTCAGCTCTTGGAAGCTTTGTTCACATTTCTCTGACCATTGAAATTTTATCCCTTTTCGAGTCAATTGGGTCAATGGTCCTGCTATTTTAGAAAATCCCTCGATAAACCTTCTATAGTAACCAGCCAATCCCAAGAAACTACGTATTTCTTTAACATTGGTTGGTCTTACCCAATTATTTACTGCTTCCACTTTAGTTGGGTCTACTTCAATTCCTCGTGCTGTGATTACGTGCCCCAGAAAACCTATTTTATCCAACCAGAATTCACATTTCTTGAATTTGGCATAAAGCTTCTCTTTTCTTAAAGTTTCTAAGACAATCATGAGATGTTTCTCGTGTTCCTCGTTATTCTTCGAATAGATTAAGATGTCATCAATGAAAACTATAACAAATTGGTCTAAGTATTCATGGAATACTCTGTTCATTAGATCCATAAATACTGCCGGGGCATTAGTTAATCCAAAAGGCATCACCAGAAATTCATAGTGACCATAACGCCTCCTAAAGGCCGTCTTAGGGATATCATCTGACTTAATTTTCAATTGGTGATATCCTGATCTTAGATCGATCTTTGAAAATACTGTAGCCCCCTTAAGCTGATCAAACAAATCTTCTACTCTTGGAAGTGGATATTTATTTTTGATAGTGAGGCGATTCAATTCTCGATCGGCAATGTACAGCCTCATTCTTCCGTCCTTCTTTTTCACGAATAACACAGGTGCACCCCAAGGTAATACACTTGGTCTAATGAAACCCTTATCAAGAAGCTCCTTCAACTGTACCTTCAGCTCTCGTAGTTCCAACGGTGCCATACGATATGGAGCTTTTGAAATAGGTGTTGCTCCTGGTACCAAATCGATGGTAAACTCTACTTGCCTGTCTGGTGGTACACCTAGAAGGTCTTTTGGAAAAACATCTTTATAGTGTCGAATTATTTGAACATCTTCAACTGACAACTTATCTTGTTTAATATCGGTCATCGACACTAGAAATTCTTGACCTAATTCTTTTCTCGGCATCCTTTCAACCTGAGTTGTTGACACTATACGAGACGAGGTATTTACCTCAGTTTCCACAAAACGGAACTCTTCCTCGCCCGGTCTTCGAAAAACCACCATTCTCTCGGTACAATGAATAGTTGCATAGTTTTTAGACAACCAGTCCATACCAAGGATAACATCAAAATCTTTTATCGTTAATGGAATTAGATCTACTGCTACACCTCTACCATCAATTTCCATCCTAAGATCTCTAGCTATTTGGATAGCGACAAGTATCTTTCCAGATGGGAGAGATATTTCTAAGGTATACGGAAGAAATTCACATTCCACTTTAGACTTTACAACAAAAGAAGAAGAAATGAACGAATTTGTAGCTCCAGAATCTACAAGTACAAATGTAGGAACATTGGAAACAGAGATGATACCTGCGAGGACATTAGGGTCTCGTTCTACTTCTTGCCTAGATAAGAAGAAAATTCTTGCTTTTTCTTTCTTATCATCTCCAGCATTCTGTGTCTGATTTTGGGGACATTCTTTAACGAAATGTCCTGATTTCCCACACTTGAAACAAACATTTTTTCCCAATAGACATTCTCCTTTGTGGGGTCTATCGCACTTAGGACAACGCTTTTCACCACTAACTCCTGCTATATCCGTCTTTCCTTTCTTTAGTGCATTATTCCCTTTTCCTTTACCGATATTCTGTCTGTCAAAGTTCCACTTTCTCTTACCTGAGAAATTTTGAACTTGGTAAGGATTTCCAACGTTTTGAGTTCTTTGATAAGAAATAGTCTGGGCTCGTTTCAGAACTTCTCGATAAGTGCTAAGCTCAAGAACTGACACTATGTCACGAATATAAGGTTGAAGCCCACGTTCAAATCTTCTAGCCCGCTTTTCCTCAGTATCCACTAGATGTGGAGCAAACCTTGATAATTCCTCAAATTTGCGTTCATATTCCACGAGGGTCATGGTTCCCTGCTGGAGTCTAAGGAACTCCATCTCCTTTTGATCTCTCACAACTATCGGGAAGAATTTTTCTTCTACAAGTTCCTTAAACCTCTCCCAAGTTATAGCCTATTCTTCAGTAGGTGTTAATGACGTGGTAGTCATGTCGCACCAATGGCTAGCCCCCTTCTTTAGCATAAACACTGAAAATGTTACCCTTTCAGCATCTTCGCATCTTATAAATTTAAAGATACGTTCTAGTTCTCGTAACCAATCCTCAACTGCTAAGGGATCCATACTCCCTTCGAACGCTGGAGGGTTTATTTTACAAACTGCTCTATCATTGCAGTTCGATCCCTCGGGTTAGGCACTATTTGAGATTGAATAGTTGGTTGGTTGGGCTCCTGATGTTCAAATGGTATTTGTTGATTTAGGGTTCGTTGCCCAGTCAAAGGTGGTGCCCGTTGTTGCTGTCCCAACTCCCGCATTACAGCAAGCAGTTCTCGTGCAAAGTTTGCAACATTAACTTCGTCACCACTAGAACTAGCATGAGCATTTCCGTGGTTGCGCTTTTGAGGCATCTCCTTCGAATAAAAAAAATATTCATCCAATTAGAATTACTTCAGAACGTAATACTAATTTTAGAAAGAAAATCCAAGGGCCAAAGCAACTTTCCTTCATATGTATACATTATTATTTTTCACAAACAAGAGCCATGTTGAGGTATGGTACGTACATTCACAAGCAGAGGTACATATTACATCCTATTCTATTCCAAAAACAAAGATAGCTAGGTAAGATGGTGTCTAATCTTCTATTTCTTCTGGATCCTCATCGGCGTCAAGTGGTAAAGTGTAAACTAAAGTGTGTACACCATAGTGTACAGGTAGCAAGGTTCTTACCGATTGAACTTTTGCTATTTGTACACTGATTTTTGACACTTGCATTGTTGTCAAGTGTCAATTGAAAGGGAAAACTGTTTGAAATTTAAACTTTCGAACAGGGTAATGTCACGTGACAAAGTGTAAACTAAGTGTTCACCATAGTGTACATGTAGCAAGGTCCTCATCGATTGAACTTTGCTATTTGTACGCTGATTTTTGATGCGTTGTTTGACACTTGCATTGTTGGAAAATGTCAATTGGATGTAAAAACTGTTTGAAATTTAAATTGTCCAACTGCATAATGGTACGTGACAAAGTCTAAACTAAAGTGTACATCATAGTGTGCATGTAGCAAGGTTTTTACGGATTGAACTTTGCTATTTGTACACTAATTTTTGACACGGTGTTTGACACTTACATTAATGTCAAGTGTCAATTGGATGGGAAAAATGTTTGAAATTTAAACTGTCCAATCGGGTAATGTCACGTGGACAAGTGTAAACTAAAGTATACACCATAGTGTACATGTAGCACGGTTCTTACCGATTGAATGTAAACTATTGTGTACAGCATTGTGTGCGTGTAGCATGGTCCTTACTGATTGAACTTTGCTATTTGTACACTAATTTTGACACGTTGTTAGACACTTGCATTGTTGTTAAGCGTCAATTGGACGGGAAAACTCTTTGAAATTTAAATTGTCCAACAGGGTAATGTCACATGGCAAAGTGTAAACTAAATTGTACACCATAGTGTACATGTCGCAATGTTTTTAACGATTGAACTTTGCAATTTGTACACTAATTTTGACACGTTGTTAGACACTTGCATTGTTGTCAAGTGTCAATTGGATGGGAGAACAGTTTGAAATTTAAACTGTCCAATAGGGTAATAACACGTGGCAAAGTGTAAATTAAAGTATACACCATAATGTACATGTCACAATGTTTTTAACGATTGAACTTTGCAATTTGTACACTAATTTTGACACGTTGTTAGACACTTGCATTGTTGTCAAGTGTCAATTGGATGGGAGAACAGTTTGAAATTTAAACTGTCCAATAGGGTAATAACACGTGGCAAAGTGTAAATTAAAGTATACACCATAATGTACATGTCACAATGTTTTTAACGATTGAACTTTGCAATTTGTACACTAATTTTGACACGTTGTTAGACACTTGCATTGTTGTCAAGTGTCAATTGGATGGGAGAACAGTTTGAAATTTAAACTGTCCAATAGGGTAATAACACGTGGCAAAGTGTAAATTAAAGTATACACCATAATGTACATGTCACAATGTTTTTAACGATTGAACTTTGCAATTTGTACACTAATTTTGACACGTTGTTAGACACTTGCATTGTTGTCAAGTGTCAATTGGATGGGAGAACAGTTTGAAATTTAAACTGTCCAATAGGGTAATAACACGTGGCAAAGTGTAAATTAAAGTATACACCATAATGTACATGTCACAATGTTTTTAACGATTGAACTTTGCAATTTGTACACTAATTTTGACACGTTGTTAGACACTTGCATTGTTGTCAAGTGTCAATTGGTTGGAAAACTGTTTGAAATTTAAACCGTCCAATAGGGTAATGTCATGTGGCAAAAATGTAAACTAAAGTTTACACCACAGTGTACATGTAGGAAGGTTTTTACCGATTGAACTTTGTAATTTGTGCACTAATTTTTGACATGTTGTTTGACACTTGCATTGTTGTCAAGTGTCAATTGGATGGGAAAACTGTTTGAAATTTAAATTGTCCAACAGGGTAATGTCACGTGGCAATGTGTAAACTAAAGTGCGTACACCAAAGTGTACATGTAGCAAGGTTCTTACCGATTGACCTTTACTATTTGTACAATCGGGAGGGGGGGGAGAAACTATTTGAAATTTAAACTGTCCGGCAGGGTAATGTCACATGGCAAAGTGTAAAATAAAGTGTGTATGCTATAGTGTATATGTAGCAAGGTTCATACTGATTGAACGTTGTTTGACACTCGCATTGTTGTCAATTGTCAATTGTATGGGAAAATTGTTTGAAATTTAAACTATCCAACAGGGTAATGTCACATGGCAAAGTGTAAACTAAACTGTGTACACTATAGTGTACATGTAGCAAGGTTCTTACTGATTAAGCTTTGCTATTTGTACAATTGGATGGGAAAATTGTTTGAAATTTAAACTGTCCAGCAGGGTAATGTCACGTGGCAAAGTGTAAACTAAAGTATGTACACAATAGTATACATGTAGCAAGGTTCCTACCGATTGAACTTTGCTATTTGTACACTGATTTTTGACACGTTGTTTGGCACTTGCATTGTTGTCAAGTGCCAATTGGATGGTAAAACTATTTGAAATATATACTGTCCATTTAGGTAATGTCACGTGGCAGAGTGTAAACTAAAGTGTGTACACCATAGTGTACAAGTCGCAAGGTTCTTATCGATTGAACTTTGCCATTTGTACACTGATTTTAGACACGTTGTTCAACACTTGCATTGTTGTCAAGTGTCAATTTGATGGAAAAAATGTTTGAAATTTAAACTATCCAACAGCATAATGTCATGTGGCGAAGTGTAAAGTAAAGTGTTCAACATAGTGTACATGTAGCAAGGTTCTCACTGATTGAACTCTGCTATCTGCACACTAATTTTTGACACGTTGTTTGAAAATTGCAACTATTTGAAATTTAAACTATCCAACAAGGTAATGTCACGTGGCAAAGTGTAAACTAAAGTGTACACCATAATGTACAAGTAGCAAGGTCCTTACCGATTGAACTTTGCTATTTGCACACTGATTTTCGAGACGTTGTTTGACACTTGCATTGTTGTGAAGTGTTAATTGGATGGAAAAACTGTTTGAAATTTAAACT
>NW_019263522.1:0-15371 GCF_002742605.1 Olea europaea var. sylvestris | reverse complement strand
TGAACGTAACTTTTGCACACGGTGTCCGTTTTGGGCCCATAAGTACTTTTTGGAAATGTAGCGACCGTTTTTGATTGAACTCAACACTTCATCGTGACGTACGAGGGATTTCGGCCATTTTTCGAAGGAATGAGTACTTTTATATTTGGAACGCTTGTATAGTCAGCGTACGAAGAATTGAACGTAACTTTTGCACACAGTGTCCGTTTTGGGCCCATAAGTACTTTTTGGAAATGTTGCAACCGTTTTGGATTGAACTCACAACTTCGTCGCGACGTTCGAGGGATTTGGGCCATTTTTCGAAAGAATGTGCACTTTTATATTAGGAACGCTTGGATAGTCGGCGTACGAAGAATTGAACGTAACTTTTGCACACGGTGTCCGTTTTGGGCCCATAAGTATTTTATGGAAATGTTGCGACCGTTTTGGATTGAACTCGCCAATTCATCGTGACGTTCGAGGGATTTCAGCCATTTTTGGATAGAAAAAGCACTTTCATATTTGGAACGCTTCGATAGTCGGGGTACGAAGAATTGAATGTAACTTTTGCACACGGTGTCCGTTTTGGGCCCATAAGTACTTTTTGGAAATGTAGCGACCGTTTTGGATTGAACTCACCACTTCATCGCGACGTATGAGGGATTTCGGCCATTTTTCGAAGGAATGAGCACTTTTATATTTGGAACGCTTGGATAGTCGGCGTACGAAGAATTGAACGTAACTTTTGCACACGGCGTCCGTTTTGGGCCCATAAGTACTTTTTGGAAATGTAGCAACCGTTTTTGATTGAACTCACATCTTCGTCGTGACGTTCGAGGGATTTGGGCCATTTTTTGAAAGAATGAGCACTTTTATATTTGGAACGCTTGGATAGTCGGCGTACGAAGAATTGAACGTAACTTTTGCACACGGTGTCCGTTTTGGGCCCATAAGTACTTTTTGGAAATGTAGCCACCGTTTTACACTGAACTCACCACCTCGTCGTGATGTTCGAGGGATTTTGGCCATTTTTGGAAAGAATGAGCACTTTTATATTTGGAATGCTTGGATAGTCGGGGTAAGAAGAATTGAGCGTAACTTTTGCACACGGTGTCCGTTTTGGGCCCATAAGTACTTTATGGAAATGTTGCGATCATTTTGGATTGAACTCGCCAATTCATTGTGACGTTCGATGGATTTCAGACATTTTTCGAAAAAAATGAGCACTTTTATATTTGGAAAGCTTGGATAGTCGGCGTACGAAGAATTGAGCGTAACTTTTGCACACGGTGCCCGTTTTGGGCCCGTAAGTACTTTTTGGAAATGTAGCGACCGTTTTGGATTGAACTCACGACTTCGTCGTGACGTTCGAGGGATTTCTGCCATTTTTCAAAAGAATGAGCACTTTTATATTTGGAACGCTTGGATAGTCGGTGTATGAAGAACTGAGCCTAACTTTTGCACATAGTGTCCGTTTTAGGCCCATAAGTACTTTTGGGATATTTGGCGACCGTTTTGGATTGAACTCACAACTTCGTCGTGACGTACGAGGGATTTCGGCCATTTTTCGGAAGATTGAGCAATTTATATTTGGAACGCTTGGATAGTCGGCGTACGAAGAATTGAGCGTAACTTTTGCACACGGTGTCCGTTTTGGGCCCATAAGTACTTTTTGGAAATTTAACGACTGTTTTGAATTGAACTCACCACCTCGTCGTGACGTTCGAAGGATTTCGGCCATTTTTCGAAAGAGTGAGCACTTTTATATTTGGAACGTTTGGATAGTCGCCGTACGAAGAATTGAACGTAACTTTTGCACACGGTGTCCGTTTTGGGCCCATAAGTACTTTTTGGAAATGTAGCGACCATTTCGGATTGAACTATCGGCTTCGTCGTGACGTTCGAGGGATTTTGACCATTTTTCAAAAAAATGAGCACATTTATATTTGGAACGCTTGGATAGTCGGCGTACGAAGAATTGAACGTAAGTTTTGCACACGGTGTCCGTTTTGGGCCCATAAGTACTTTTTGGAAATGTAGCGACCGTTTTGGATTGAACTCAACACTTCATCGTGACGTACGAGGGATTTCGGCCATTTTTCGAAGGAATGAGTACTTTTATACTTGGAACGCTTGGATAGTCGGTGTACGAAGAATTGAACGTAACTTTTGCACACAGTGTCCGTTTTGGGCCCATAAGTACTTTTTGGAAATGTAGCGACCGTTTTGGATTGAACTCAACACTTCATCGTGACGTACGAGGGATTTCGGCCATTTTTCGAAGGAATGAGTACTTTTATACTTGGAACGCTTGGATAGTCGGTGTACGAAGAATTGAACGTAACTTTTGCACACAGTGTCCGTTTTGGGCCCATAAGTACTTTTTGGAAATGTAGCAACCGTTTTGGATTGAACTCACAACTTCGTCCTGACGTTCGAGGGATTTGGGCCATTTTTCGAAAGAATGTGCACTTTTATATTAGGAATGCTTGGATAGTCGGCGTACGAAGAATTGAACGTAACTTTTACACACGGTGTCCGTTTTGGGCCCATAAGTACTTTATGGAAATGTTGCGACCGTTTTGGATTGAACTCACCAATTCATCGTGACGTTCGAGGGATTTCGGCCATTTTTTGAAAGAAAAAGCACTTTCATATTTGGAACGCTTCGATAGTCGGGGTACGAAGAATTGAGCCTAACTTTTGCACATAGTGTCTGTTTTAGGCCCATAAGTACTTTAGGGATATTTGGCGACCGTTTTGGTTTGAACTCACAACTTCGTCGTGACGTACGAGGGATTTCGGCCATTTTTCGAACGAATGAGCACTTTATATTTGGAGTGCTTGGATAGTCGGAGTACGAAGAATTGAACGTAACTTTTGCACACGGTGTCCGTTTTGGGCCCATAAGTACTTTTTGGAAATGTAGCGACCGTTTTGGATTGAACTCACCACTTCATCGCGACGTATGAGGGATTTCGGCCATTTTTCGAAGGAATGAGCACTTTTATATTTGGAACGCTTGGATAGTCGACGTACGAAGAATTGAACGTAACTTTTGCACATGGTGTCCATTTTGGGCCCATAAGTACATTTTGGAAATGTGGCAACCGTTTTGGATTGAACTCACAGCTTCGTCGTGACGTTCGAGGGATTTCAGCCATTTTTTGAAAGAAGGAGCACATTTATATTTGGAACGCTTGGATAGTCGGCGTACGAAGAATTGAACGTAACTTTTGCACACGGTGTCCGTTTTGGGCCCATAAGTACATTTTAGAAATGTAGGAACCGTTTTGGGTTTAACTCACAACTTCGTCGTGACGTTCGCGGGATTTCAGCCATTTTTCGAAAGAAGGAGCACTTTTATATTTGGAACGATTGGATAGTCGGCGTACGAAGAATTGAACGTAACTTTTGCACACGGTGTCCGTTTTGGGCCCATAAGCACTTTTTGGAAATGTAGCGACCATTTTGGATTGAACTCACAACTTCGTTGTGACGTTCGGGTGATTTCGGCCATTTTTGGAAAGTATGAACACTTTTATATTTGGAACGCTTGGATAGTCGGCGTACGAAGAATTGAGCGTAACTTTTACAAACGGTGTCCGTTTTGGGCCCATAAGTACTTTTTGAAAATGTAGCGACCATTTTGGATTGAACTCACCACTTCATCGTGACGTTCGAGGGATTTCGGCCATTTTTGGAAAGAACAAGCACTTTCATATTTGGAACGCTTGGATAGTCGGGGTACGAAGAATTGAGCCTAAGTTTTGCACATAGTGTCCATTTTGGGCCCATAAGTACCTTTGGGATATTTGGCGGCCGTTTTGGATTGAACTCACAACTTCGTCGTGACGTACGAGGGATTTCGGCCATTTTTTGAAAGAATGAGCACTTTATATTTGGAACGCTTGGATAGTCGGCGTACGAAGAATTGAACGTAACTTTTGCACACGGTGTCCGTTTTGGGCCCATAAGTACTTTTTGGAAATGTAGCGACCGTTTTGGATTGAACTCAACGCTTCATCGTGACGTACGAGGGATTTCGGCCATTTTTCGAAGGAATGAGTACTTTTATATTTGGAACGCTTGGATAGTCAGCGTACGAAGAATTGAACGTAACTTTTGCACACAGTGTCCGTTTTGGGCCCATAAGTACTTTTTGGAAATGTTGCAACCGTTTTGGATTGAACTCACAACTTCGTCGCGACGTTCGAGGGATTTGGGCCATTTTTCGAAAGAATGTGCACTTTTATATTAGGAACGCTTGGATAGTCGGCGTACGAAGAATTGAACGTAACTTTTGCACACGGTGTCCATTTTGGGCCCATAAGTACTTTATGGAAATGTTGCGACCGTTTTGGATTGAACTCGCCAATTCATCGTGACGTTCGAGGGATTTCGGCCATTTTTGGATAGAAAAAGCACTTTCATATTTGGAACGCTTCGATAGTCGGGGTACGAAGAATTGAACGTAACTTTTGCACACGGTGTCCGTTTTGGGCCCATAAGTACTTTTTGGAAATGTAGCAACCGTTTTGGATTGAACTCGCCAATTCATCGTGACGTTCGAGGGATTTCGGCCATTTTTCGAAGGAATGAGCACTTTTATATTTGGAACGCTTGGATAGTCGACGTACGAAGAATTGAACGTAACTTTTGCACACGGTGTCCATTTTGGGCCCATAAGTACTTTTTGGAAATGTAGCAACCGTTTTGGATTGAACTCACAACTTCGTCGTGACGTTCGAGGGATTTGGGCCATTTTTTAAAAGAATGAGCACTTTTATATTTGGAACGCTTGGATAGTCGGCGTACGAAGAATTGAACGTAACTTTTGCACACGGTGTCCGTTTTGGGCCCATAAGTACTTTTTGGAAATGTAGCCACCGTTTTACACTGAACTCACCACCTCGTCGTGATGTTCGAGGGATTTTGGCCATTTTTGGAAAGAATGAGCACTTTTATATTTGGAATGCTTGGATAGTCGGGGTAAGAAGAATTGAGCGTAACTTTTGCACACGGTGTCCGTTTTGGGCCCATAAGTAGTTTATGGAAATGTTGCGATCGTTTTGGATTGAACTCGCCAATTCATTGTGACGTTCGATGGATTTCAGACATTTTTCGAAAAAATGAGCACTTTTATATTTGGAAAGCTTGGATAGTCGGCGTACGAAGAATTGAGCGTAACTTTTGCACACGGTGCCCGTTTTGGGCCCATAAGTACTTTTTGGAAATGTAGCGACCGTTTTGGATTGAACTCACGACTTCGTCTTGACGTTCGAGGGATTTCTGCCATTTTTCAAAAGAATGAGCACTTTTATATTTGGAACGCTTGGATAGTCGGTGTATGAGGAACTGAGCCTAACTTTTGCACATAGTGTCCGTTTTAGGCCCATAAGTACTTTTGGGATATTTGGCGACCGTTTTGGATTGAACTCACAACTTCGTCATGACGTACGAGGGATTTCGGCCATTTTTCGGAAGATTGAGCAATTTATATTTGGAACGCTTGGATAGTCGGCGTACGAAGAATTGAGCGTAACTTTTGCACACGGTGTCCGTTTTGGGCCCATAAGTACTTTTTGAAAATTTAACGACTGTTTTGAATTGAACTCACCACCTCGTCGTGACGTTCGAAGGATTTCGGCCATTTTTCGAAAGAGTGAGCACTTTTATATTTGGAACGCTTGGATAGTCGCCGTACGAAGAATTGAACGTAACTTTTGCACACGGTGTCCGTTTTGGGCCCATAAGTACTTTTTGGAAATGTAGCGACCATTTCGGATTGAACTATCGGCTTCGTCGTGACGTTCGAGGGATTTTGACCATATTTCAAAAAAATGAGCACATTTATATTTGGAACGCTTGGATAGTCGACTTACGAAGAATTGAACGTAAGTTTTGCACACGGTGTCCGTTTTGGGCCCATAAGTACTTTTTGAAATGTAGCGACCGTTTTGGATTGAACTCAACACTTCATCGTGACGTACGAGGGATTTCGGCCATTTTTCGAAGGAATGAGTACTTTTATATTTGGAACGCTTGGATAGTCGGCGTAGCGATCGTTTTGGATTGAACTCACAACTTCGTCGTGACGTTCGAGGGATTTCGAACATTTTTCGGAAGAATGAGCACTTTTATATTTGGAATGCTTGGATAGTCGGCGTATGAAGAATTGAACGTAACTTTTGCACACGGTGTCCGTTTTGGGCGCATAAGTACTTTTTGGAAATGTGGCGACAGTTTTAGATTGAACTCACAACTTCGTCATGACGTTCGAGGGATTTCGGCCGATTTTTGAAAGAATGAGCACTTTTATATTTGGAACGCTTGTATAGTCGGCGTACGAAGAATTGAACGTAACTTTTGCACACGGTGTCCATTTTGGGTCCATAAGTACTTTTTGGAAATGTAGCGCCCGTTTTGGAATGAACTCACAACTTCATCGTGACGTTCGAGAGATTTCGCCCATTTTTCGAAAGAATGAGAACTTTTATATTTGGAATGCTTGGATAGTCGGCGTACGAAGAATTGAACGTAACTTTTGCACACAGTGTCCGTTTTGTGCCCATAAGTACTTTTGGGATATGTGGCTGCCGTTTTGGATTGAGCTCACAACTTCGTCGTGATGTACGAGGGATTTTGGCCATTTTTCGAAAGAATGAGCACTTTATATTTGGAACGCTTGGATAGTCGGCATACGAAGAATTGAGCGTAACTTTTACACACGGTGTCCGTTTTGGGCGCATAAGTACTTTTTGGAAATGTAACGACCGTTTTGGATTGAACTCACAACTTCATCGTGGCGTTCGAGGGATTTCGCCCATTTTTTGAAAGAATGAGCACTTTTATATTTGGAATGATTGGATAGTCGGCGTACGAAGAATTGAACGTAACTTTTGCACACGGTGTCCGTTTTAGGCCCATAAATACTTTTTCGAAATGTAGCGATCGTTTTGGATTGAACTCACAACTTCGTCGTGACGTTCGAGGGATTTCGAACATTTTTCGGAAGAATGAGCACTTTTATATTTGGAACGCTTGGATGGTTGGCGTATAAAGAATTGAACGTAACTTTTGCACACGGTGTCCGTTTTGGGCGCATAAGTACTTTTTGGAAATGTGGCGACAGTTTTAGATTGAACTCACAACTTCGTCGTGACGTTCGAGGGATTTCGGCCGATTTTCGAAAGAATGAGCATTTTTATATTTGGTACGCTTAGATAGTCGGCGTACGAAGAATTGAACGTAACTTTTGCACACGGTGTCCGTTTTGGGCCCATAAGTGCATTTTGGAAATGTAGCGACCGTTTTGGATTGAACTCATCACTTCGTCGTTACGTTCGAGGGATTTCGTCAATTTTTTGAAAGAATGAGCACTTTTATATTTGGAACGCTTGTATAGTCGGCGTACGAAGAATTGAACGTAACTTTTGCACACGGTGTCCACTTTCTGCCCATAAGTACTTTTTGGAAATGTAGCGACCGTTTTGGAATAAACTCACAACTTCATCGTGACGTTCGAGAGATTTCGCCCATTTTTCGAAAGAATGAGCACTTTTATATTTGGAATGCTTGGATAGTCGGCGTACGAAGAATTGAACGTAACTTTTGCACACGGTGTCCGTTTTGGGCCCATAAGCACTTTTTCGAAATGTAGCGATCATTTTGGATTGAACTCACAACTTCGTCGTGATGTTCGAGGGATTTCGGCCATTTTTCGGAAGAATGAGCACTTTTATATTTGGAACGCTTGGATACTCGGCGTATGAAGAATTGAACGTAACTTTTGCACACGATGTTCGTTTTGGGCGCATAAGTACTTTTTGGAAATATGGCGACCGTTTTGGATTGAACTCACCACTTCGTCGTGTCGTCCGTGGGATTTCGGCCATTTTTCGAAAGAATGAACACGTTAAAATTGGAACGCTAGGATAGTCGGCTTAGGAAGAATTGAGCGTAACTTTTCCACACGGTGTCCGTTATGGGCCCATAAGTACTTTTTGAAAATATAGCGACCGTTTTGGATTGAACTCACAACTTCATCGTGACGTTCGAGGGATTTCGGCCATTTTTCGAAAGAACAAGCATTTTCATAGTTGGAGCGCTAGGATAGTTGGGGTACGAAGAATTGAGCCTAACCTTTGTACATAGTGTCCGTTTTGGGCCCATAAGTAATTTTGGGATATGTGGCGGACGTTTTGGATTGAACTCACAACTTCGTCGTGACGTACGAGGGATTCCAGCCATTTTTCGAAAGAATGAGCACTTTATATTTGGAACGCTTGGATAGTCGGCGTACGAAGAATTGAGCATAACTTTTGCACACGTTGTCCGTTTTGGGCCCATAAGTACTTTTTGGAAATGTAGCGACCGTTTTGGGTTGAACTCACCACTTCGTCGTGACTTTCGAGGGATTTCGGCCATTTTTCGAAAGAATGAGCACTTTATATTTAGAATGCTTGGATAGTCGGCTTATGAAGAATTGAGCGTAACTTTTCCACACGATGTCCATTATGGGTCCATAAGTACTTTTTGGAAATATAGCGGTCGTTTTGGATTGAACTCACAACTTCGTCGTGACGTTTGAGGGATTTCAGCTATTTTTCGAAAGAATGAGAACTTTTATATTTGGAACGCTTGGATAGTCGGCGTACGAAGAATTGAGCGTAACTTTTGCAAACGGTGTCCGTTTTGGGCCCATAAGTACTTTTTGGAAGTGTAGCGATCGTTTTGGATTGAACTCACAACTTCATCGTGACGTTCGAGGAATTTCGGCCATTTTTCTAAAGAATGAGCACTTTTATATTTGGAACGATTGGATCTTTGGCGTACGAAAAATTGAGCGTAACTTTCGCACACGGTGTCCGTTTTGGGCCCATAAGTACTTTTTGGAATATAGCGACCGTTTTGGATTGAACTCAACACTTCGTCGTGACGTACGAGGGATTTCGGCCATTTTTTGAAAGAATGAGTACTTTTATTTTTGGAACGCTTGGATAGTCGGCGTACGAAGAATTGAACGTAACTTTTGCACACAGTGTCCGTTTTGTGCCCATAAGTACGTTTTGGAAATGTAGCGACCGTTTTGGATTAAACTCACCACCTCGTCGTGACGTTCGAGGAATTTCGGCCATTTTTCGAAAGACTGAGCCATTTAATATTTGGAACGCTTAGATAGTAGTCGTACGAAGAATTGAGCGTAACTTTTGCACACGGAGTCCGTTTTGGGCCCACAAGTACTTTTTGAAAATGTAGCGACCGTTTTGGATTGAACTCACAACTTCGTCGTGACGTTCGAGGGATTTCAGCTATTTTTCGAAAGAATGAGTACTTTTATATTTGGAACGCTTGGATAGTCGGCGTACGAAGAATTGAACGAAACTTTTGCACACGGTGTCCGTTTTGGGCCCATAAGTACTTTTTGGAAATGTAGCGACCGTTTTGGATTGAACTCACCACCTCGTCGTGACGTTCGAGGGATTTCAGCCATTTTTTGAAAGAATGAACACGTTAAATTTGGAACGCTTGGATAGTCGGCTTATGAAGAATTGAGTGTAACTTTTGTACATAGTGTCCGTTTTGGGCCCATAAGTACTTTTGGGATATGTGGCGGCCGTTTTGGATTGAACTCACAACTTCATCGTGATGTACAAGGGATTTTGGCCATTTTTCAAAAGAATGAACACTTTATATTTGGAACACTTTGATAGTCGGCATACGAAGAATTGAGCGTAACTTTTGCACACGGTGTTCGTTTTGGGCCCTTATGTACTTTTTGGAAATGTAACGACCGTTTTGGATTGAACTAACAACTTCGTCGTGACGTTCGAGGGATTTCGGCCATTTTTCGAAAGAATGAGCACTTTTATATTTGGTTCGTTTAGATAGTCGGCGTACGAAGAATTGAACGTAACTTTTGCACACGGTGTCCGTTTTGGGCCCATAAGTACTTTTTGGAAATGTAGCGACCATTTTGGATTGAACTCATCACTTCATCGTGATGTTCGAGGGATTTCGGCCATTTTTTGAAAGAATGAGCACTTTTATATTTGGAACGCTTGGATAGTCGGCGTACGAAGAATTGAACGTAACTTTTGCACACGGTGACCGTTTTGGGCCCATAAGTACTTTTTGGAAATATAACGACTATTTTGGGTTGAACACACAACCTCGTCATGACGTTCGAGGGATTTCGGCCATTTTCGAAAGAATGAGCACTTTTATATTTGGTACGCTTAGATAGTCGGTGTACAAAGAATTGAACGTAACTTTTGCACACGGTGTCCATTTTGGGCCCATAAGTACTTTTTGGAAATGTAGCGACCGTTTTGGATTGAACTCACAACTTCATCGTGACGTTCGACGGATTTCGGCAACTTTTCGAAAGAATGAGCACTTTTATATTTGGAACGCTTGGATAGTCGGCGTATGAAGAATTTAACGTAACTTTTGGACACGGTGTCCGTTTTGGGCCCATAAGTACTTTTTGGAAATGTAGCGACCGTTTTGGATTGAACTCACAACTTCGTCGTGACGTTCGAGGGATTTCAGCCATTTTTCGAAAGACTGAGCACTTTTATATTTGGAGTGCTAGGATAGTTGGGGTATGAAGAATTGAGCATAACTTTTGTACATAGTGTCCGTTTTGGGCCCATAAGTAATTTTGGGATATGTGGCGGACGTTTTGGATTGAACTCACAACTTCGTCGTGACGTACGAGGGATTCCGGCCATTTTTCGAAAGAATGAGCACTTTATATTTGGAACGCTTGGATAGTCGGCGTACGAAGAATTGAGCATAACTTTTGCACACGTTGTCCGTTTTGGGCCCATAAGTACTTTTTGGAAATGTAGCGACCGTTTTGGGTTGAACTCACCACTTCATCATGACGTTCAAGGGATTTAGGCCATTTTTCGAAAGAATGAGCACTTTATATTTGGAATGCTTGGATTGTCGGCTTATGAAGAATTGAGCGTAACCTTTCCACACGGTGTCCGTTATGGGTCCATAAGTACTTTTTGGAAATGTAGCGACCGTTTTGGATTGAACTCAAAACTTCTTCGTGACGATCGAGGGATTTCGGCCATTTTTCAAAAGAACAAGCACTTTCATATTTGGAACGCTTGGATAGTCGGGGTACGAAGAATTGAGCCTAACTTTTGCACATAGTGTCCGTTTTGGGCCCATAAGTACTTTTTGGAAATGTAGCGACCGTTTTGGGTTGAACTCACCACGTCGTCGTGACGTTCGAGGGATTTCGGCCATTTTTCAAAAGAACAAGCACTTTCATATTTGGAACGCTTGGATAGTCGGCGTACGAAGAATTGAGCATAACTTTTGCACACGTTGTCCGTTTTGGGCCCATAAGTACTTTTTGGAAATGTAGCGACCGTTTTGGGTTGAACTCACCACTTCGTCGTGACGTTCGAGGGATTTCGGCCATTTTTCGAAAGAATGAGCACTTTATATTTAGAATGCTTGGATAGTCGACTTATTAAGAATTGAGCGTAACTTTTCCACACGATGTCCATTATGGGTCCATAAGTACTTTTTGGAAATGTAGCGACCGTTTTGGATTGAACTCAACACTTCGTCGTGACGTACGAGGGATTTCGACCATTTTTCGAAAGAATGAGTACTTTTATTTTTGGAACGCTTGGATAGTCGGCGTACGAAGAATTGAACGTAACTTTTGCACACAGTGTCCGTTTTGTGCCCATAAGTACGTTTTGGAAATGTAGCGACCGTTTTGGATTGAACTCACCACCTCGTCGTGACGTTCGAGAAATTTCGGCCATTTTTCGAAAGACTTAGCCATTTAATATTTGGAACGCTTAGATAGTCGGCGTACGAAGAATTGAGCGTAACTTTTGCACACGGAGTCCGTTTTGGGCCCATAAGTACTTTTTGAAAATGTAGCGACCGTTTTGGATTGAACTCACCACCTCGTCGTGACGTTCGAGGGATTTCGGCCATTTTTTGAAAGAATGAGCAGTTTAATATTTGGAACTCTTGGATAGTCGGCGTACGAAGAATTGAACGTAACTTTTGCACACGGTGTCTGTTTTGGGCGCATAAGTACTTTTGGAAATGTAGCGACCGTTTTGGATTGAACTCACAACATCGTCATGACGTTCGAGAGATTTTGGCCAATTTTCGAAAGAATGAGCACTTTTATATTTGGTACGCTTAGATAGTCGGTGTACGAAGAATTGAACGTAACTTTTGCACACGGTGTCCATTTTGGGCCCATAAGTACTTTTTGGAAATGTAGCGACCGTTTTGGATTGAACTCATCACTTCGTCATTACGTTTGACGGATTTCGGCAACTTTTTGAAAGAATGAGCACTTTTATATTTGGAACGCTTGGATAGTCGGCGTATGAAGAATTTAACGTAACTTTTGGACACGGTGTCCATTTTGGGCCCATAAGTACTTTTTTGAAATGTAGCGACCGTTTTGGATTGATCTCACAACTTCGTCGTGACGTTCGAGGGATTTCGGCCATTTTTTGAACGAATGAGCACTTTATATTTGGAACGCTTGGATAGTCGGCGTACGAAGAATTGAGCATAACTTTTACACACGGTGTCCGTTTTGGGCCCATAAGTACTGTTTGGAAATGTAGCGACCGTTTTGGGTTGAACTCACCACTTCGTCGTGACGTTCGAGGGATTTCGGCCATTTTTCGAAAGAATGAGCACTTTATATTTGGAACGCTATGATAGTTGGCTTACGAAGAATTGAGCATAACTTTTCCACACGGCGTCCGTTATGGGTCCATAAGTACTTTTTAGAAATTTAGAGACCGTTTTGGATTGAACTCACAACTTTGTCGTGACGTTCGAGGGATTTCGGCCATTTTTCGAAAGAACAAGCACTTTCATATTTGGAACGCTTGGATAGTCGGGGTACGAAGAATTGAGCGTAACTTTTGCACACGGTGTCCGTTTTGGGCCCATAAGTACTTTTTCGAAATGTAGCGATCGTTTTGGATTGAACTCACAACTTCGTCGTGACGTTCGAGGGATTTCGAACATTTTTCGGAAGAATGAGCAATTTTATATTTGGAACGCTTGGATAGTCGGCGTACGAAGAATTGAACGTAACTTTTGCACACGGTGTCCGTTTTGGGCCCATAAGTACTTTTTCGAAATGTAGCGATCGTTTTGGATTGAACTCACAACTTCGTCGTGACGTTCGAGGGATTTCGAACATTTTTCGGAAGAATGAGCAATTTTATATTTGGAACGCTTGGATAGTCGGCGTATGAAGAATTGAACGTAACTTTTGCAAACGGTGTCCGTTTTGGGCGCATAAGTACTTTTTGGAAATGTGGCGACAGTTTTAGATTGAACTCACAACTTCGTCATGACGTTCGAGGGATTTCGGCCGATTTTTGAAAGAATGAGCACTTTTATATTTGGTACGCTTAGATAGTCGGCGTACGAAGAATTGAACGTAACTTTTGCACACGGTGTCCGTTTTGGGCCCACAAGTGCATTTTGGAAATGTAGCGACCGTTTTGGATTGAACTCATCACTTCGTTGTTACGTTCGAGGGATTTCGTCAATTTTTTGAAAGAATGAGCACTTTTATATTTGGAACGCTTGTATAGTCGGCGTACGAAGAATTGAACGTAACTTTTGCACACGGTGTCCATTTTGGGTCCATAAGTACTTTTTGGAAATGTAGCGACCGTTTTGGAATGAACTCACAACTTCATCGTGACGTTCGAGAGATTTCACCCATTTTTCGAAAGAATGAGCACTTTTATATTTGGAATGCTTGGATAGTCGGCATACGAAGAATTGAGCGTAACTTTTGCACACAGTGTCCGTTTTGTGCCCATAAGTACGTTTTGGAAATGTAGCGACCGTTTTGGATTGAACTCACCACCTCGTCGTGACGTTCGAGGAATTTCGGCCATTTTTCGAAAGACTGAGCACTTTTATATTTGGAATGCTTGGATAGTCGGCATACGAAGAATTGAGCGTAACTTTTGCACACGGTGTCCATTTTGGGTCTATAAGTACTTTTCGGAAATGTAGCGACCGTTTTGGATTGAACTCACCACCTCGTCGTGACGTTCGAGGAATTTCGGCCATTTTTCGAAAGACTGAGCACTTTTATATTTGGAATGCTTGGATAGTCGGCATACGAAGAATTGAGCGTAACTTTTGCACACAGTGTCCGTTTTGTGCCCATAAGTACGTTTTGGAAATGTAGCGACCGTTTTGGATTGAACTCACCACCTCGTCGTGACATTCGAGGAATTTCGGCCATTTTTCGAAAGACTGAGCCATTTAATATTTGGAACGCTTAGATAGTCAGCGTACGAAGAATTGAGCGTAACTTTTGCACACGGAGTCCGTTTTGGGCCCATAAGTACTTTTTGAAAATGTAGCGACCGTTTTGGATTGAACTCACAACTTCGTCGTGACGTTCGAGGAATTTCAGCTATTTTTCGAAAGAATGAGCACTTTTATATTTGGAACGCTTGGATAGTCGGCGTAGGAAGAATTGAACGTAACTTTTGCACACAATGTCCGTTTTGGGCCCACAAGTACTTTTTGGAAATGTAGCGACCGTTATGGATTGAACTCACCACCTCGTCGTGACGTTCGAGGAATTTCGGCCATTTTTCGAAAGACTGAGCACTTTTATATTTGGAACGCTTGGATAGTCGGCGTACGAAGAATTGAGCGTAACTTTTGCACACGGAGTCCGTTTTAGGCCCATAAGTACTTTTTGAAAATGTAGCGACCGTTTTGGATTGAACTCACAACTTCGTCGTGACGTTCGAGGAATTTCGGCTTTTTTTCGAAAGAATGAGAACTTTTATATTTGGAACGCTTGGATAGTCGGCGTACGAAGAATTGAACTTAACTTTTGCACACGGTGTCCGTTTTGGGCCCCTAAGTACTTTTTGGAAATGTAGCGACCGTTTTGGATTGAAGTCACCACCTCGTCGTGACGTTCAAGGGATTTTGGCCATTTTTCAAAAGACTGAGCACTTTTATATTTGGAACGCTTGGATAGTCGACATACGAAGAATTGAGCGTAACTTTTGCACACGGAGTCCGTTTTGGGCCCATAAGTACTTTTTGGAAATGTAGCGACCATTTTGGATTGAACTCACAACTTCGTCGTGACGTTCGAGGGATTTCAGTTATTTTTCGAAAGAATGAGCACTTTTATATTTGGAACGCTTGGATAGTCGGCGTACGAAGAATTGAGCGTGACTTTTGCAAACGGTGTCCGTTTTGGGCTCATAAGTTCTTTTTGGAAATGTAGCGATCATTTTGGATTGAACTCACAACTTCATCATGACGTTCGAGGGATTTCGGCCATTTTTCGAAAGAATGAGCACTTTTATATTTGG
>NW_019263521.1:0-15373 GCF_002742605.1 Olea europaea var. sylvestris | reverse complement strand
TCCGTTTTACGTCCATAAGTACTTTTTGGAAATGTAGCGACCGTTTTGGATTGAACTCACCACTTCGTCGTGACGTAGGAGGGTTTTTGGCCTTTTTTCAAAAGAATGACCACTTGCATATTCGGAACGCTTGGATTGTCGACGTACAAAGAATTGAGCGTAACTTTTGCACACGGTGTCCGTTTTGGGCCCATTAGTACTTTTTGGAAACGTAGCGACCGTTTTGGATTGAACTCACCACTTCGTCGTGATGTACGAGTGATTTTGGCCATTTTTCGAAGGAATGAGCACTTGTATATTTAGAAAGCTTGGAGAGTCGGCGGACGAAGAATTGAGCGTAACTTTCGCACACAGTGTCTGTTTTGGGCCCATAAGAACTTTTTGGAAATGTAGCGACCGTTTTGGATTGAACTCACCACTTCGTCGTGACGTATGAGGGATTTCGGCCATTTTTCCAAAGAATGAGAACTTGCAAATTTGGAATGCTTGATTGTCGGCATACGAAGAATTGAGCGTAACTTTTGCACACGGTGTCCGTTTTGGGCACATAGGTACTTTTTGGAAATGTAGCGACCGTTTTGGATTGAACTCACCACTTCGTCGTGACGTACGAGTGATTTTGGCCATTTTTCGATGGAATGAACACTTGCATAGTTAGAACGCTTGGAGAGTCGGCGGACGAAGAATTGAGCATAACTTTCGTACACGGTGTCCGTTTTGGGCCCATAAGGACTATTTGGAAATGTAGCGACCGTTTTAGATTGAACTCACCACTTCGTCGTGACGTACGAGTGATTTTGGCCATTTTTCGATGGAATGAACACTTGCATAGTTAGAACGCTTGGAGAGTCGGCGGACGAAGAATTGAGCATAACTTTCGTACACGGTGTCCGTTTTGGGCCCATAAGGACTATTTGGAAATGTAGCGACCGTTTTAGATTGAACTCACCACTTCGTCGTGACGTACGAGTGATTTTGGCCATTTTTCGATGGAATGAACACTTGCATAGTTAGAACGCTTGGAGAGTCGGCGGACGAAGAATTGAGCGTAACTTTTGCACACGGTGTCCGTTTTACGTCCATAAGTACTTTTCGGAAATGTAGCGACCGTTTTGGATTGAACTCACCACTCCGTCGTGAGGTAGGAGGGATTTTGGCCATTTTTCAAAAGAATGACCACTTGCATATTCGGAACGCTTGGATTGTCGATGTACAAAGAATTGAGCGTAACTTTTGCACACGGTGTCCGTTTTGGGCCCATAAGTACTTTTTGGAAACGTAGCGACCGTTTTGGATTGAACTCACCACTTCGTCGTGATGTACGAGTGATTTTGGCCATTTTTCGAAGGAATGAGCACTTGTATATTTAGAAAGCTTGGAGAGTCGGCGGACGAAGAATTGAGCGTAACTTTCGCACACAGTGTCTGTTTTGGGCCCATAAGAATTATTTGGAAACGTAGCGATCGTTTTGGATTGAACTCACCACTTCGTCGTGACGTATGAGGGATTTCAGCCATTTCTCAAAAGAATGAGAACTTGCAAATATGGAATGCTTGATTGTCGGCGTACGAAGAATTGAGCGTAACTTTTGCACACGGTGTCCGTTTTGGGCACATAGGTACTTTTTGGAAATGTAGCGACCGTTTTGGATTAACTCACCACTTCATCGTGACGTACGAGTGATTTCGGCCATTTTTCAATGGAAAGAGTACTTGCATATTTAGAACGCTTGGAGAGTCGGCGGACGAAGAGTTGAGCATAACTTTCGTAAACGGTGTCCGTTTTGGGCCCATAAGGACTATTTGGAAATGTAGCGACCGTTTTGGATTGAACTCACCACTTCGTCGTGACGTACGAGTGATTTTGGCTATTTTTCGATGGAATGAGCACTTGCATATTTAGAACGCTTGGAGAGTCGGCGGACGAAGAATTGAGCGTAACTTTTGCACACGGTGTCCGTTTTGGGCCCATAAGGACTATTTGGAAATGTAGCGACCGTTTTGGATTAACTCACCACTTCATCGTGACGTACGAGTGATTTCGGCCATTTTTCAATGGAAAGAGTACTTGCATATTTAGAACGCCTGGAGAGTCGGCGGACGAAGAATTGAGCGTAACTTTTGCACACGGTGTCCGTTTTGGGCCCATAAGGACTATTTGGAAATGTAGCGACCGTTTTGGATTAACTCACCACTTCATCGTGACGTACGAGTGATTTCGGCCATTTTTCAATGGAAAGAGTACTTGCATATTTAGAACGCCTGGAGAGTCGGCGGACGAAGAATTGAGCGTAACTTTTGCACACGGTGTCCGTTTTGGGCACATAGGTACTTTTTGGAAATGTAGTGACCGTTTTGGATTTACTTACCACTTCGTCGTGACGTACGAGTGATTTTGGCCATTTTTCAATGGAATGAGTACTTGCGTATTTAGAATGCTTGGAGAGTCGGCGGACGAAGAATTGAGCATAACTTTCGCAAACGGTGTCCGTTTTGGGCCCATAAGGACTATTTGGAAATGTAGCGACCGTTTTGGATTGAAATCACCACTTCACCGTGACGTGCGAGGGATTTTGGCAATTTTTCGAAAGAATGAGCACTTGCATATTTGGAACGCATGGATTGTCGGCGTACAAAGAATTGAGCGTAACTTTTGCACACGGTGTCCGTTTTGGTCCCATAAGTACTTTTTGGAAAAGTAGCGACCATTTTGGATTGAACTCACCACTTCGTCGTGACGTACGAGTGATTTAGGCCATTTTTCGGTGGAATGAGCACTTGCATATTTAGAACGCTTGGAGAGTCGACGGACGAAGAATTGAGCGTAACGTTCGCACACAGTGTCTGTTTTGGGCCCATAAGAACTTTTTGGAAATGTAGCAACCGTTTTGGATTGAACTCACCACTTCGTCGTGACATACGAGGGATTTTGGCGATTTTTCGAAAGAATGAGCACTTGCATATTTGGAACGCTTGGATTGTCGGCGTACGAAGAATTGAGCGTAACTTTTGCACACGGTGTCCGTTTTGGGCACATAGGTACTTTTTGGAAATGTAGCGACCGTTTTGGATTAACTCACCACTTCATCGTGACGTATGAGTGATTTCGGCCATTTTTCAATGGAAAGAGTACTTGCATAGTTAGAACGCTTGGAGAGTCGGCGAACGAAGAATTGAGCGTAACTTTCGTAAACGGTGTCCGTTTTGGGCCCATAAGGACTATTTGGAAATGTAGCGACCGTTTTGGATTGAACTCACCACTTCGTCGTGACGTACGAGGGATTTTGGTAATTCTTCGAAAGAATGATCACTTGAATATTTGGAAAGCGTGGATTGTCGGCGTACGAAGAATTGAGCGTAACTTTTGCACACGGTGTCCGTTTTAGGCCCATAAGTACTTTTTGGAAACGTAGCGACCTTTTTAGATTGAACTCACCACTTCGTCGTGACGTACGAGTGATTTTGGCCATTTTTCGATGGAATGAGCACTTGCATATTTAGAACGCTTGGAGAGTCAGCGGACGAAGAATTGAGCGTAACTTTCGTACACAGTGTCTGTTTTGGGCCCATAAGAACTTTTTGAAAATGTAGCGACCGTTTTGGATAGAACTCACCACTTCGTCGTGACGTATGAGGAATTTTGGCCATTTTTCGAAAGAATGAGAACTTACAAATTTGGAACGCTTGATTGTCGGCGTACGAAGAATTGAGCGTAACTTTTGCACACGGTGTCCGTTTTGGGCACATAGGTACTTTTTGGAAATGTAGCGACCGTTTTGGATTAAAATCACCACTTCGTTGTGACGTGCGAGGGATTTTGGCAATTTTTCGAAAGAATGAGCACTTGCATATTTGGAACGCTTGGATTGTCGGCGTACTAAGAATTGAGCGTAACTTTTGCACACGGTGTCCGTTTTGGGCCCATAAGGACTATTTGGAAATGTAGCGACCGTTTTGGATTAAACTCACCACTTCGTTGTGACGTGCGAGGGATTTTGGCAATTTTTCGAAAGAATGAGCACTTGCATATTTGGAACGCTTGGATTGTCGGCGTACTAAGAATTGAGCGTAACTTTTGCACACGGTGTCCGTTTTGGGCCCATAAGTACTTTTTGGAAAAGTAGCGACCATTTTGGATTGAACTCACCACGTCGTCGTGACGTACGAGTGATTTTGGCCATTTTTCGGTGGAATGAGCACTTGCATATTTAGAACGATTGGAGAGTCGGCGGACGAAGAATTGAGCGTAACGTTCGCACACAGTGTCTGTTTTGGGCCCATAAGAACTTTTTGGAAATGTAGCGACCGTTTTGGATTGAACTCACCACTTCGTCGTGACATACGAGGGATTTTGGTAATTTTTCGAAAGAATGAGCACTTGCATATTTGGAACGCTTGGATTGTCGGCGTACGAAGAATTGAGCGTAACTTTTGTACACGGTGTCCGTTTTGGGCACATAGGTACTTTTTGGAAATGTAGCGAACGTTTTGGATTAACTCACCACTTCATTGTGACGTACGAGTGATTTCGGCCATTTTTCAATGGAAAGAGTACATGCATAGTTAGAACGCTTGGAGAGTCGGCGAACGAAGAATTGAGCGTAATTTTCGTAAACGGTGTCCGTTTTGGGCCCATAAGGACTATTTGGAAATGTAGCGACCGTTTTGGATTGAACTCACCACTTCGTCGTGACGTACGAGGGATTTTGGCGATTTTTCGAAAGAATGATCACTTGAATATTTGGAACGCTTGGATTGTCGGCGTACGAAGAATTGAGCGTAACTTTTGCACACGGTGTCCGTTTTAGGCCCATAAGTACTTTTTGGAAACATGGCGACCATTTTAGATTGAACTCCCCACTTCGTCGTGACGTACGAGTGCTTTTGGCCATTTTTCGATGGAATGAGCACTTGCATATTTAGAACGCTTGGAGAGTCGGCGGACGAAGAATTGAGCGTAACTTTCGTACACAGTGTCTGTTTTGGGCCCATAAGAACTTTTTGAAAATGTAGCGACCGTTTTGGATTGAACTCACCACTTCGTCGTGACGTATGAGGGATTTTGGCCATTTTTCAAAAGAATGAGAACTTGCAAATTTGGAACGCTCTATTGTCGGCGTACGAAGAATTGAGCGTAACTTTTGCACACGGTGTCCGTTTTGGGCCCATATTTACTTTTTGGAAACGCAGCGACCGTTTTGGATTGAACTCACCACTTCGTCGTGACGTACGAGTGATTTTGGCCATTTTTCGATGGAATGAGCACTTGCATATTTAGAACGCTTGGAGAGTCGGCGGACAAAGAATTGAGCGTAACTTTTGCACACGGTGTCCGTTTTGGGCCCATAAAAACTTTTTGGATACGTAGCGACCATTTTGGATTGAACTCACCACTTCGTCGTGACGTACGAGTGATTTTGGCCATTTTTCGATGGAATGAGCACTTGCATATTTAGAACGCTTGGAGAGTCGGCGGACAAAGAATTGAGCGTAATTTTTGCACACGGTGTCCGTTTTGGGCCCATAAGTACTTTTTGGAAATGTAGCGACCGTTTTAGATTGAACTCACCACTTCGTCGTGACGTACGAGGGATTTTGGCCATTTTTCAATGGAATGAGTACTTGCATATTTAGAACGCTTGGAGAGTCGGCGGACAAAGAATTGAGCGTAATTTTTGCACACGGTGTCCGTTTTGGGCCCATAAGTACTTTTTGGAAATGTAGCGACCGTTTTAGATTGAACTCACCACTTCGTCGTGACGTACGAGGGATTTTGGCCATTTTTCAATGGAATGAGTACTTGCATATTTAGAACGCTTGGAGAGTCGGCGGACGAAGAATTGAGCATAACTTTTGTACACAGTGTCCGTTTTGGGCCCATAAGGACTATTTGGAAATGTAGCGACCGTTTTGGATTGAACTCACCACTTCGTCGTGACGTACGAGGGATTTTGGCCATTTTTCGATGGAATGAACACTTGCATAGTTAGAACGCTTGGAGAGTCAGCGGACGAAGAATTGAGCATATCTTTTGCACACGGTGTCCGTTTTGGGCGCATAAGTACTTTTTGGAAACGTAGCGACCGTTTTGGATTGAACTCACCACTTCGTCGTGACGTACGAGGGATTTTGGCCATTTTTCGATGGAATGAACACTTGCATAGTTAGAACGCTTGGAGAGTCGGCGGACGAAGAATTGAGCGTAACTTTTTCACACGGTGTCCGTTTTACGTCCATAAGTACTTTTCGAAAATGTAGCGACCTTTTTGGATTGAACTCACCACTCCGTCATGACGTAGGAGGTATTTTGGCCATTTTTCAAAAGAATGACCACTTGCATATTCGGAACGCTTGGATTGTCGACGTATAAAGAATTGAGCGTAACTTTTGCACACGGTGTCCGTTTTGGGCCCATAAGTACTTTTTGGAAACGTAGCGACCGTTTTGGATTGAACTCACCACTTCATCGTGATGTACGAGTGATTTTGGCCATTTTTCGAAGGAATGAGCACTTGTATATTTAGAAAGCTTGGAGAGTCGGCGGACGAAGAATTGAGCGTAACTTTCGCACACAGTGTCTGTTTTGGACCCATAAGAATTTTTTGGAAATGTAGCGATCGTTTTGGATTGAACTCACCACTTCGTCGTGACGTATGAGGGATTTCAGCCAGTTTTCAAAAGAATGAGAACTTGCAAATATGGATCTCTTGATTGTCGACGTACGAAGAATTGAGCGTAACTTTTGCACACGGTGTCCGTTTTGGGCACATAGGTACTTTTTGGAAATGTAGCGACCGTTTTGGATTAACTCACCACTTCATCGTGACGTACGAGTGATTTCGGCCATTTTTCAATGGAATGAGTACTTGCATATTTAGAACGCTTGGAGAGTCGGCGGACGAAGAATTGAGCATAACTTTCGTAAACGGTGTCCGTTTTGGGCCCATAAGGACTATTTGGAAATGTAGCGACCGTTTTGGATTGAACTCACCACTTCGTCGTGACGTACGAGGGATTTTGGCGATTTTTCGAAAGAATGATCACTTGAATATTTGGAACGCTTGGATTGTCGGCGTACGAAGAATTGAGCGTAACTTTTGCACACGGTGTCCGTTTTGGGCCCATAAGTACTTTTTGGAAACGTAGCGACCATTTTAGATTGAACTCACCACTTCGCCGTGACGTACGAGTGATTTTGGCCATTTTTCGAAGGAATAAGCACTTGCATATTTAGAACGCTTGGAGAGTCGGCGGACGAAGAATTGAGCGTAACTTTCGTACACGGTGTCTGTTTTGGGCCCATAAAAACTTTTTGAAAATGTAGCGACCGTTTTGGATTGAACTCACCACTTCGTCGTGACGTATGAGGGATTTTGGCCATTTTTCGAAAGAATGAGAACTTACAAATTTGGAACGCTTGATTGTCGGCGTGCGAAGAATTGAGCGTAACTTTTGCACACGGTGTCCGTTTTGGGCACATAGGTACTTTTCGAAAATGTAGTGACCGTTTTGGATTCACTTACCACTTCGTCGTGACGTACGAGTGATTTTGGCCATTTTTCAATGGAATGAGTACTTGCATATTTAGAACGCTTGGAGAGTCGGCGGACGAAGAATTGAGCATAACTTTCGCAAACGGTGTCCGTTTTGGGCCCATAAGTACTTTTTGGAAAAGTAGCGACCATTTTGGATTGAACTCACCACTTCGTCGTGACGTATGAGGGATTTTGGCCATTTTTCGAAAGAATGAGAACTTACAAATTTGGAACGCTGGATTGTCGGCGTGCGCAGAATTGAGCGTAACTTTTGCACACGGTGTCCGTTTTGGGCCCATAAGTACTTTTTGGAAAAGTAGCGACCATTTTGGATTGAACTCACCACTTCGTCGTGACGTACGAGTGATTTTGGCCCTTTTTCGGTGGAATGAGCACTTGCATATTTAGAACGCTTGGAGAGTCGGCGGACGAAGAATTGAGCGTAACGTTCGCACACAGTGTCTGTTTTGGGCCCATAAGAACTTTTTGGAAATGTAGCGACCGTTTTGGATTGAACTCACCACTTCGTCGTGACATACGGGGGATTTTGGCGATTTTTCAAAAAAATGAGCACTTGCATATTTGGAACGCTTGGATTGTCGGCGTACGAAGAATTGAGCGTAACTTTTGCACACGGTGTCCGTTTTGGGTGCATAAGTACTTTTTGGAAACATAGCGACCGTTTTGGATTGAACTCACTACTTCGTCATGACGTACGAGTGATTTTGGCCATTTTTCGATGGAATGAACACTTGCATAGTTAGAACGCTTGGAGAGTCGGCGAACGAAGAATTGAGCGTAACTTTCGCACATGGTGTCTGTTTTGGGCCCATAAGAACTTTTTGGAAATGTAGCGACCTTTCTGGATTGAACTCACCACTTCGTCGTGACGTACGAGGGATTTCAGCCATTTTTTTGAAAGAACGAGCACATGCATATGTGGAACGCTTGGATTGACAGTGTACAAAGAATTGAGCGTAACTTTTGCACACGATATCCGTTTTGGGCCCATAAGAACTGTTTGGAAATGCAGCGACCGTTTTAGATTGAACTCAACACTTCGTCGTGACGTATGAGTGATTTTGGCCATTTTTTGAAAGAATGAGCACTTGCATATTTGGAACGCTTGGATTGTCGGCGTACAGAGAATTGGGCGTAACTTTTGCACACGGTGTCCGTTTTGGGCCCATAAGTACTTTTTGGAAACGTAGCGACCGCTTTGGATTGAACTCACCACTTCCTCATGACGTACGAGTGATTTTGCCTATTTTCAATGGAATGAGCACTTGCATATTTAGAACGCTTGGAGAGTCGGCGGACGAAGAATTGAGCGTAACGTTTGCACACGGTGTCCGTTTTGGGCCCATAAGAACTTTTTGGAAATGTAGCGACCGTTTTGGACTGAACTCACCACTTTGTCGTGACGTATGGGGGATTTCGGCCATTTTTCGAATGAATGACCACATGCATATTAGGAACGCTTGGATTGTCGGCGTACGAAGAATTGAGCGTAACTTTTGAACACGGTGTCCGTTTTGGGCCCATAAGTACTTTTTGGAAATGTAGCGATCGTTTTGGATTGAACTCACCACTTCGTCGTGACGTACGAGTGATTTTGGCCATTTTTTGATGGAATGACCACTTGCATATTTAGACCGCTGGGAGAGTCGGCGGACGAAGAATTGAGCATAACTTTCGCACACGGTGTCCGTTTTGGGCCCATAAGGACTCTTTGGAAATGTAGCGACCGTTTTGGATTGAACTCACCACTTCGTCGTGACGTATGGGGGATTTTGGCAATTTTTCGAAAGAATGAGCACTTGAGCGTACGAAGAATTGAGCGTAACTTTTGCACACGGTGTCCGTTTTGGGTGCATAAGTACTTTTTGGAAACGTAGCGACCGTTTTGGATTGAACTCACTACTCCGTCGTGACGTACGAGCGATTTTGGCCATTTTTCAATGGAATGAACACTTGCATAGTTAGAACGCTTGGAGAGTCGGCGAACGAAGAATTGAGCGTAACTTTCGCACACGGTGTCCGTTTTGGGCCCATAAGAACTTTTTGGAAATGTAGCGACCTTTCTGGATTGAACTCACCACGTCGTCGTGACATATGAGGGATTTCAGCCATTTTTCGAAAGAACGAGCACTTGCATATATGGAACGTTTGGATTGACAGTGTACACAGAATTGAGCGTGACTTTTGCACACGATGTCCGTTTTGGGCCCATAAGAACTGTTTGGAAATGCAGCGACCGTTTTAGATTGAACTCAACACTTCGTCGTGACGTATGAGTGATTTTGGCCATTTTTTGAAAGAATGAGCACTTGCATATTTGGAACGCTCGGATTGTCGGCGTACAGAGAATTGAGCGTATCTTTTGTACACGGTGTCCGTTTTGGACCCATAAGTACTTTTTGGAAACGTAGCGACCGCTTTGGATTGAACTCACCACTTCCTCATGACGTACGAGTGATTTTGCCTATTTTTCGATGGAATGAGCACTTGCATATTTAGAACGCTTGGAGAGTCGGCGGACGAAGAATTGAGCGTAACTTTTGCACACGGTGTCCGTTTTGGGCCCATAAGAACTTTTTGGAAATGTAGCGACCGTTTTGGACTGAACTCACCACTTCGTCGTGACGTATGGGAGATTTCGGCCATTTTTCGAATGAATGACTACATGCATATTTGGAACGCTTGGATTGTCGACGTACGAAGAATTGAGCGTAACTTTTGCACACGGTGTCCGTTTTGGGCCCATAAGATCTTTTTGGAAATGTAGCGACCGTTTTGGACTGAACTCACCACTTCGTCGTGACGTATGGGCGATTTCGGCCATTTTTCGAATGAATGACTACATGCATATTTGGAACGCTTGGAGAGTCGGCGGACGAAGAATTGAGCGTAACTTGTGCACACGGTGTCCGTTTTGGGCCCATAAGATCTTTTTGGAAATGTAGCGACCGTTTTGGACTGAACTCACCACTTCGTCGTGACGTATGGGCGATTTCGGCCATTTTTCGAATGAATGACTACATGCATATTTGGAACGCTTGGAGAGTCGGCGGACGAAGAATTGAGCGTAACTTGTGCACACGGTGTCCGTTTTGGGCCCATAAGTACTTTTTGGAAACGTAGCGACCGTTTTGGATTGAACTCACCACTTCGTCGTGACGTATGGGGGATTTTGGCCATTTTTCGAATGAATGACCACATGCATATTTGGAACGCTTGGATTGTCAGCGTACGAAGAATTGAGCGTAACTTTTACACACGGTGTCCGTTTTGGGCCCATAAGTACTTTTTGGAAACGTAGCGACCGTCTTCGATTTAACTCACCACTTCGTCGTGACGTACGAGTGATTTTGGCCATTTTTCGATGGAATGAGCACTTGCATATTTAGAACGCTTGGAGAGTCGACGGACGAAGAATTGAGCGTAACTTTTGCACACGGTGTCCGTTTTGGGCCCATAAGAACTTTTTGGAAATGTAGCGACCGTTTTGGACTGAACTCACGACTTCGTCGTGATGTATGGGTGATTTCGGCCATTTTTCGAATGAATGACCACATGCATATTTGGAACGCTTGGATTGTCGGCGTACGAAGAATTGAGCGTAACTTTTGCACACGGTGTCCGTTTACGGCCCATAAGTACTTTTTGGAAATGTAGCGACCGTTTTGGACTGAACTCACCACTTCGTCGTGATGTATGAGGGATTTCGGCCATTTTTCGAAAGAATGAGCACTTGCATATTTAGAACGCTTGGAGAGTCGACGGACGAAGAATTGAGCGTAACTTTTGCACACGGTGTCCGTTTACGGCCCATAAGTACTTTTTGGAAACGTAGCGACCGTTTTGGATTGAACTCACCACTTCGTCGTGACGTACGAGTGATTTTGACCATTTTTCGATGGAATGAGCACTTGCATATTTAGAACACTTTGAGAGTCGGCGGACGAAGAATTGAGCGCAACTTTTGCACACGGTGTCCGTTTTGGGCCCATAAGTACTTTTTGAAAACGTAGCGACCGTTTTGGATTGAACTCACCACTTCGTCGTGACGTATGGGGGATTTTGGCCATTTTTCGAATGAATGACCACATGCATATTTGGAACGCTTGGATTCTCAGCGTACGAAGAATTGAGCGTAACTTTTACACACGGTGTCCGTTTTGGGCCCATAAGTACTTTTTGGAAACGTAGCGACCGTCTTGGATTTAACTCACCACTTCGTCGTGACGTACGAGTGATTTTGGCCATTTTTCGATGGAATGAGCACTTGCATATTTAGAACGCTTGGAGAGTCGGAGGACGAAGAAATGAGCGTAACTTTCGCACAAGGTGTCCGTTTTGGGCCCATAAGAACTTTTTGGAAATGTAGCGACCGTTTTGGATTGAACTCACCACTTCGTCGTGACGTATGAGGGATTTTGGCCATTTTTCGAAAGAATGACCACTTACATATTTGGAACGCTTGGATTGTCGGCGTACGAAGAATTGAGCGTAACTTTTGCACACGGTGTTCATTTTGGGCCTATAAGTACTTTTTGGAAACGTAGCGACCGTTTTAGATTGAACTCACCACTTCGTCGTGACGTAAGAGTGATTTTGGCCATTTTTCGATGGAATGAGCACTTACATATTTAGAACGCTTGGAGAGTCGGCCGACGAAGAATTGAGCGTAACTTTCGCACTTGTTTTTCGTTTTGGGCCCATAAGAACTTTTTGGAAATGTAGCGACCGTTTTGGATTGAACTCACCACTTCGTCGTAACGTACGAGGGATTTTGGCGATTTTTCAAAAGAATGAGCATTTGCATATTTAGAACACTTGGAGAGTCGACGGACGAAGAATTAAGCGTAACTTTTGCTCACGGTGTCCGTTTTGGGCCCATAAGAACTTTTTGGAAATTTAGCGACTGTTTTGGATTGAACTCACCACTTTGTCGTGACGTACGAGGGATTTTGGTGATTTTTCAAAAGAATGAGCGCTTACATATTTAGAATGCTTGGAGAGTCGGCGGACGAAGAATTGAGCGTAACTTTTGCACACGGTGTACGTTTTGGGCCCATAAGTACTTTTTGGAAATGTAGCGACCGTTTTGGATTGAACTCACCCCTTCGTCGCGACGTATGGGGGATTTCGGCCATTTTTCGAATGAATGCCCACATGCATATTTGGAACGCTTGGATTGTCGGCGTACGAAGAGTTGAGCGTAACTTTTGCAAACGGTGTCCGTTTTGGGCAAATAAGTACTTTTTGGAAACGTAGCGACCGTTTTGGATTGAACTCACCACTTCGTCGTGACGTACGAGTGATTTTGGCCATTTTTCGGTGGAATGAGCACTTGCACATTTAGAATGCTTGGAGAGTCGGCGGACGAAGAATTGGGCGTAACTTTCGCACACGGTGTCCGTTTTGGGCCCATAAGAACTTTTTGAAAATGTAGCGACCGTTTTGGATTGAACTCACCACTTCGTCGTGACGTATGAGGGATTTTGGACATTTTTCGAAAGAATGAGCATTTGCATATATCGAACGCTTGGATTGACAGCGTACAAAGAATTGAGCTTAACTTTTGCACACGGCGTCCGTTTTGGGCCCATAAGAACTTTTTGGAAATGTATCAACCGTTTTGGATTGAACTCACCACTTCGTCGACGTATGAGGGATTTTGGCCATTTTTCGAAAGAATGACCACTTGCATATTTGGAACGCTTGGATTGTCGGCGTACGAAGAATTGAGCGTAACTTTTGCACACGGTGTCCGTTTTGGGCCCATAGGTACTTTTTGGAAATGTAGCGACCGTTTTGGATTGAACTCACCACTTCGCCGTGACGTACGAGTGATTTTGGCCATTTTTCGATGGAATGAGCACTTGCTTATTTAGAACGCTTGGAGAGTCGGCGGACGAAGAATTGAGCGTAACTTTCACACACGGTGTCCGTTTTGGGCCCGTAAGGACTTTTTGGAAATGTAGCGACCGTTTTGGATTGAACTCACCACGTCGTCGTGACGTACGAGGGATTTTGGCAATTTTTTGAAAGAATGAGCACATGCATATTTAGAACGCTTGGAAAGTCGGTGGACGAAGAATTGAGCGTAACTTTTGCACACGGTGTCCGTTTTTGGCCCATAAGAACTTTTTGGAAATGTAGCGATCGTTTTGGATTGAACTCACCACTTCGTCGTGACGTAAGGCGGATTTGGGCCATTTTTTGAAAGAATGACCACTTGCTTATTTGGAACGCTTGGATTGTCGGCGTACGAAGAATTGAGCTTAACTTTTACACACGGTGTCCGTTTTGGGCCCATAAGTACATTTTGGAAACGTAGCGACCGTTTGGGATTTAACTCACCACTTCGTCATGACGTACGAGTGATTTTGCCTATTTTTCGATGGAATGAGCACTTGCAAATTTAGAACGCTTCGAGAGTCGACGGACGAAGAATTGAGCGTAACTTTCTCACACAGTGTCCATTTTGGGCCCATAAGAACGTTTTGGAAATGTAGCGACCGTTTTGGATTGAAATCACCACTACATCGTGAAGTACGAGGGATTTTGGTGATTTTTCGAAAGAATGAGCACTTGCATATTCAGAATGCTTGGAGAGTCGGCGTACGATGAATTGAGCGTAACTTTTGCACACAGTGTCGATTTTGGGCCCATAAGTACTTTTTGGAAACGTAGCGACCGTCTTGGATTTAACTCACCACTTCGTCGTGACGTACGACTGATTTTGGCCATTTTTCGATGGAATGAACACTTGCATATTTAGAACGCTTGGAGAGTCGGCGGACGAAGAATTGAGCGTAACTTTCGCACACGGTGTCCGCTTTGGGCCCATAAGAACTTTTTGGAAATGTAGCGACCGTTTTGGATTGAACTCACCACTTCATCGTGACGTACGAGGGATTTTGGCTATTTTTCGAAAGAATGACCACTTCTTCGTCGTGACGTATGAGGGATTTCGACCATTTTCCGAAAGAATGAGCACTTGCATATATGGAACGATTGGATTGACAGCGTACAAAGAATTGAGCGTAACTTTTGCACACGGTGTTCGTTTTGGGCACATATGAACTTTTTGGAAATGTAGCGACCGTTTTTGATTGAACTCACCACTTCGTCGTGACGTATGAGGGATTTCGGCCATTTTTCGAAAGAATGAGCACTTGCATATTTGGAACTCTTGGATTGTCGGCGTAGGAAGAATTGAGCGTAACTTTTGCACACGGTGTCCGTTTTGGGTCCATAAGTACTTTTTGGAAATGTAGCGACCGTTTTGGATTGAACTCACCACTTCGTCGTGACGTACGAGTGATTTTGGCCATTTTTCGATGGAATGAGCACTTGCATATTTAGAACGCTTGGAGAGTCGGCGGACGAAGAATTGAGCGTAACTTTTGCACACGGTGTCCGTTTTGGGCCCATAAGAACTTTTTGGTAATGTAGCAACCATTTTGGATTGAACTCACCACTTCATCTTGACATAAGAGGGACTTCGGCCATTTTTCGAAAGAATGAGCACATGCATATTAGGAACGCTTGGATTGTCGGCGTACGAAGAATTGAGCATAACATTTGCACACGGTGTCCGTTTTGGGCCCATAAGTACTTTTTGGAAACGTAGCGACCGTTTTGGATTGAACTCACCACTTCGTCATGACGTACGAGTGATTTTGGCCATTTTTCGATGGAATGATCACTTGCATATTTAGAACGCTTGGAGAGTCGGAGGACGAAGAATTGAGCGTAACTTTCGCACACGGTGTCCGTTTTGGGCCCATAAGGACTTTTTGGTAATGTAGCGATCGTTTTGGATTG
>NW_019263520.1:383185-385719 GCF_002742605.1 Olea europaea var. sylvestris | reverse complement strand
AGTGACATTGAACTTTTCTCCATTCCTCTTTAATTGATTCACAATGGCCAATACTCTAGAGAAGTGATCAAAAATTGATTCCAATTCTTTCATATGTAAAGCTTTAAACTTGCCTCGAAGTGTTTGGAGTCGAAATTTTTTCACCTCCTCAACTCTTTTGTGGGAGTTTTGCAAGATACTTCACGCTTCCTTACTCGTAGTAGCACAAGCTACATTCTCAAATATGCCTTCATCTAAGGCTTGATAGATGAGGGTGAATGCCTTCTTGTCCTTCTTCCTTGCATCCTTTAAACTACCCCTTTGTGCTTGGGATAGAGTGACCTCGTCTTGTGGCTCCTTGTAGCCTTTCTCTATGATCTCCTATGCATCTTACGATCAGAGCAACGCCTTTATCCTTATGCTCCAATTGTCATAGTTATCCTTGTTGTGTTGGAAAACTTGAAAAGGAATCATCCCGCTTGCCATTTTTCACAAAAACCTCATGGCTCTGATACCAGTTTGTTGGAGGAAAGAGAGGTTTACTAACTTGAATTGACTAAGACTTTTAAGGAGGACAACACTATTAGGAAGAAGGAAGTGAACAAAAAGGAAACTTGTATTTCTCAACTCCGAAACTTAAACACTTGGCTCGTTACAAAATGGAGAACTCTACCCTTTTATATAGTGTTTACATAAAACTTCTAGTCTACAAATTTTTCTAGAGATGCCTAGACCACATATTTATATGAGACTTTTAGACCACACATTTGGACAAGATATTTTCCTAGAATACTCTAAATAGACTTTATTCCATATTTGTTAGCATGTATTGTTTTCCATTGGTTGAGCTTTTGCTTTAAGTCAAGAGAATAATCTTTGAAGATCAAATACATATTCCAATATCTCTTGCCTCAATCAACTCAAAATACAAAAAGATCCTTTTATCAATTACCAAAACAAGATTCTACTTTTGCCAATTAGCCTTTAGAGTTCTTAAGTTTTGGAAAGAGGCTCCTGGAGTTGTGAAGCTCAAGAACGAGGATTGTTCTTGTTGACCCAAGTTGAGAGAAAAGTAGCTCAAAATTCTAAGAAGTGCGGACGTGCTCAACTAAAGGAGTTCCTTGGTCATTTACAAGTTTGGTGGTCAAAGTTAGCTAAGTTTAGCAATGTCTGAACTAATAGTAAGTTAACTTTTTTGGTGAATTTCACCTATAAGTTTGTTCAAAGGTTTTATTATTATTATTATTATTATTATTNTTTTATTTTTATCTAGTTAGGGATTTTCTCCGTGATCATATTTGGTGTTCTTTATTGCTTTTGATTTTTTATTTATTTTATTTAATTCACACAAAAGTAATTAAATTGAATTAGTTACTTTAATCATTTAGAAACCAATTAATAAGTGATTTTATTGCTTTTAATTGTTCTAATTTCGCGTTTGGATCTAACAACTATAATTTCCAACAAGTGGTATTAGCTTAGTAAATACTCAATTGACTAAGATTATATCTTCTTCTAAGACGATTTGGGTAAACAGATTGAACTCATAAGTCAAAGTGATGACGTTATTTGCGATATTGCTCGTATCACTCTTCATCGTAAGAGCACTTGTTTGCCTCATTGAGTAGATTGTTATGTGCATGTATCTGTGTTATTCATGATGTTCACATATTCATGCAATACTCTAAACTTTTTCCTTATTTTTCGTTTTGTTTTGCATTATTATTATAAAAAATGAAAAAGAAAAAGGGATTTTCAATTAATATTTCTGGACATGTTAATTTATGATCAAGTACTATTATAAATAATGAATAATAAATACAATTTCCATGAACTTCATTTAGTACTTATTTGGAGTACTTGGTATAGGTTCTTGCATGTATTATCTATATTGTATACATTAAGCTCTTGTTAATAGATTTTGTCCTCATGTATGAGATCTGGAGTGGCGTTCACTTGTGTGTTGGGTTGAATTTATGTATGAAGTGAATTTTAAGCCAGTTGACCTAAAATCACTACAACAAAAATAGCTTTTTGCAACACATAAAAGGCAACATTCATTAATCAAATGTAGCTAAATATGTCCATTGCAACATTCTAATATGTGAATGTTGCCATTAGTTAACAAATTGAGATTTGGCAACATTAAGTGAATGTTGCTAATATCGCCTTTTTCCAACGTTTATTTAGTGTTGCAAAAAGTTTATTTTTCGCAACGTCTAATGTGCTTTGTTAAAAGTTTATCCCATAACAACATTTATTGACTGTGCGGACACTTAGATATATAGTCTTCTGCAATGTTAGATAAACGTTTCAAAATGTTTCTCCTTAGCAACATTTAGAAAACGTTGCAAGAGGCTCACCAACCCAATCCCTATTTTGGACTGCCTCAGGCCCAATTAAAAAACATTAGCTTGGTACCATAATTCCCATACATGAACTGAGATTTGGGCTCAACCCAAATAACTTTTATTATAATTTTTCTTTGAAGTTTTGGACTATTAATGGACAGTCCAAGATATTAAAAAAAAAAAAAAAAAAAAAAAAAAAAAAAA
>NW_019263520.1:372159-374613 GCF_002742605.1 Olea europaea var. sylvestris | reverse complement strand
TGCAACCACATGGTGGTCTACCGAAAGTTAGGAGGCAACCAGGACTTGAACCATGCGACCGTACCATGGTCACCCATGTGGCCGCATAGAGTAATTTTCGAGGCGAAGTTTTCCTTTTTCGTGAGTTATCTAATTAAGCTGGAATTCTCTTTCAATTGATATTTGTAATCTTTGGCACATTATTTTCGTTTTAAATAAGTTCCTAGGGTCACTATAAATATGTTTTTTCACTCTTTCATTATACAACTTTTGACATTATTGAAAATTCAAAGAAATGCAATTTCTTGCTTTCCAATCCTTTTTCTTCTTGGAACAAATTTTGAACTTATCAAGAAGAAAATTTTGTGGCGTTCAACACCGGGTACGAATTACGAAATGTGTAATCAAGAGTTTCACACATCATTGTCTTGTTTGGGTTGCTTTGTTCATTATTCTTGATTCAAATCCACAAATCGGGGTTGTTTTGGCTTTCCTATAGTTCTAACAATCTCGTGTGGGTTCTATAGTCACCGTTGCTATGTGAGTTCACATCAGTTAATGTTTAAAAACTTACTTACATAAGTTTAATAGCACTTTTCACACGTGAATAGCTTATACAATTTATTCCATTTAGGTTCAAAATAAGTTATGCAGGAAAAGTTCACTATTTATGAATTATATACGTATTAGTAAGCAAATAGCTGTTCATAATTTTATATTTTAAAAATTCAGGAAAAAAAGTTGTCTCAAAAGAATTTTTTTTTATTCTCCTATCAAATGTTTTGCATAAATTTTTTTGTGCATATTGTTTTTAACTTATGTCTCTTGGTGATATTCATGTTTATATCACTATTTTTACTTTGTCATTCGCGATAAAAGGGGAAGATATTAATATTTATTTCAAAGAGTTAAGTATTGTATTTATTTTAGAGAGTTGAATGTATGATTTAGGGGCAGATATTAATTTTTGAACAATTTTGTTTGATTTGATTATTGGATATGATTTAGGGCTACTGAGAAATATGAATGTTTGATCTAGCAATTTTTTTCATATTGATATTATATTTAATTTGGTGTTATTTATTTACTTACTGCTTTGATCCGAATGTCTGTGAGTGTTTAAATATAGGAATTAATTGAATTAATTACCTTAATCATCTAGATATAGTTAACAAGTGACTTGTTATTTTTAATTGGTTTAATTTCTTTGGGTCTAAACTATTCGCCTAATTTAATTCAATAAGTGGTATAAGAGATTAATGGCAATCCTTGACCCAAATTTTGTCTAAATGAGTTAATCACTTTCTAATTCGGAATCTGATCGTGATATGGATATTTGGAAGACTTATGGTAAGTTGTTTGAGTAGTGCCTTAAGTTGAAAAAAGTGAGTCGGCTTTCCTTTAAAAATTTGAATAATCTTGAATCAGAAAATGAAAGCCTTGTAGCTAAAGTTGAAGAATCCACTGAAAGGCTGAATGAATTGAGGGTTGAGAAAGAGTCCTTAGATATTAAGCTTAAATCTCTTATTGGCAATTTGGAAAAAATAATAACCAACTTCATGTTTTCCCTGACACATCTAAGAAGATTGATAATATGATAGGTTTGAACAAAACAACTATAATTTTCAAAACATGGTATTGGTATTAACTTAATACTTGCTTAGGAAATTTTTCATTATGATACACCACAAATAAATACGTGCATTGCATTGCAATTTTTGTTTCATGAAAACCGTATGTAAAACATATCTCTATAAGTAGATTAGTTTCAATGGAAATTTGATAACTTGATAAAATTTGACAATATTTTATTTTTTTATTCATTAAATATTTTAATCAATCTAATTCTAACGCATCCCACTCCGAGAAACGCTAATGGACCTGGAATGTGACGTGCACCGATAATAGATACCAATCCAAAGTTGGACCCACCATCAAGACTATTACAATATGTACCTTTTTATAAGAAATTTTAACATAATTTCGGCATTATTTCCTCTATAAATAGGACTAACCAATCTGTAATTCACTATGTACAAATCCCAAAAATAGCACAACACAATAGAAATAAGTCAAAATTTCAACTTTTACTATGAAAATAACAGGAAATGTACATATGAATGCAAAATACATAGTGAGCCCCATAAATATCTGCAAGTGATGCAAAATTACATCAAAAAATGAACAGGTGTTGCAAAACACTAACTACATGCTCCATGAAATGAGCGATGGTAAACTCTGTCGTGTGGTTTTGACTCCAAAATCAAAGGCTCAACTCCAAAAAATGCCTAGAAACTCAACTGCTATCTGATAAAAAAAATCGTGAAAAAATATATGAGTTGTAGCTCAGTAAGTGGAGAAGTTCGAAAATAAATATACTTTTTCATTTATTCATTTTTATCAAAATCGAGCCTATATCATCCAATGGGTCATAATTTAACATTATATAATAATAATAATAATAATAATAATAAT
>NW_019263520.1:358711-371229 GCF_002742605.1 Olea europaea var. sylvestris | reverse complement strand
ATAATAATAATAATAATAATAATAATAATTAAAATAGGAGTCATCTTGTAATATTGAAAAATATCATCTCGCAGACATAATAAAATCACCAATGTAAACTCGAGATATTTTCATTTGAAACTTTTATTTTTATTGGACCCTTGACACACCTACTAGGTACGTGATAGAGCTTTGCGTAATATCAACATCAGTAATCAATAATCAACTAGGCAGAGTCAAGTGGCACATCCTCTTGTGATCATCAGAGATGCATTTCTTGAGAGCCCGTATGAGTACCTAAAAAGTATCTTACCTAGGATGCCAATAATCACAATATTACAGTCAAGTGGACCATCATCCCGTAATCACTAGAAGTAAATCCCCTGACAGCCCACAAGATCACCTAAGAAGTATTCCACCCGAGATGCCAATTATCACCGTATCACAACGGCCCAAGCAAGCAGTCATTCCGCCCGTGATCACCAAAGGCACATCCTCTAACTACCTTTGTGATAACTTGAGAAGTCTCACGTGTAGCCAACACAATTGCTTGCCTCGCATGCCTCGACGCCATAGTAATGATCAATAAAACATATGTTTCATATTCTAATTCACAAATAATCCACATGCAATCTTTGTTAATTCCACATATATCATAGTGAGAGAACATTTATTAATAATCATGTAGCTGAAATAATTCACATAATCCCACTTAACGTAATAGTATAATCAATTTTTCAACACTTGAAAATATTTAAATTTTTCCACTCATAGAACTGATATGCAAAATCAACTCGGTTGGTAGGTTACCTTGATCTCCATATTGTCGCTTTAAATATGATATAATTTTTAGGTTAACAATTAATAATTTTAAGTAAATTCAATAACTAAATAGGCGATACTAAATCCTAATCTTTTCATACTTAAGGAATTTTCCCAATTCCTTTAATCACTTAAGCTATTTTTTATTTCCTTTTACTTAATTTCATAATTTATTATACTTAATTTAATAATTTTCCTTCGATAAAATTGAATTTAAACTAACAATTTGAAAACCCAAAAATTTAATATAACTTTTCAATAGATAAATTTTTACTTACTTTTCAAAACTGAGGAGTTCAAGCTTAATAGCATAAACCATTTATTTTTAAACCACGTTGTTGAACTTTTTTATTTTTCATTATTTTCCTTTTCCTTTCTTCTTTCCTTTCTCTTTGCCTCATTTTTTCCTGTATGTGTTGTGTGTATGAAATGGATTAATATGAATATATATATATATATATATATATATATATATATCTGAAAGCTTTATTGAGAAATTTGGATAACAATTTGAAAAAACTGGACCACTTTCAAGATTTGATTCAAGGAGTGAAAGTAGAGAGTTTTTGAAGTTGAGATGTCTCTTATCTCTAAGAGTAATGAGTATTGGAATGTCCAAACCAAGTCTAAACAATGGTTTAACAGCTATTTGAACTAAACCAACATGAAGATATTTAAATCTCTTTCTATGAGATTCAATTGATTCTTTTGAAAATAAATTAATGAATGCATTTGAACTATTAATTGAAATAGTTTGTTCAAAAGTTTTGGTGACATAATTTTGAGTAAAATCAAATTTTCCTATTTCATAGATAGAATGTTTGTCTATCTTTGGAATAGTCCAATTTTGAAGTTGTTGTTCAATCTTAGCAATTTGAAATTCATTTGAATTAGAATCATTTGGTGCAGATGCAGATGAATTTGATGCATTATCAGCTTCTTCTTCACTTTGAAAAATATTTGAACTATTTTCATTTTGATTTTGTGATCTATTTCTAGACCTAGATCTCCTTAGCCAATTTGAAACCGAAGACATAGTTGAATAAATGAAATCAAATTAAAATTACACAATAATAACAGTAAAATAGGGTAGATTGGTTCTTACCAAGCCTACAAACGGGACCACCCAACGGGACCACCTAACACGGCTGACCAACGTCTACAGGGCTGACCAACGTCTATTCAGCAGACATCCAGGAATTCAAACCAATTTGAACCTATTGAACAGTGCCTATAGTTATATATATATATATATATATATATATACTCCATCGCCTACCACTTTTGTTATTTTTTGTTTCATTTTTTTTAGTATGACATATTTGATTTAATTTTGGTTTTGACTTTTTTAAATTAATTAATGTATTACAAAACTCGCCTCCTTAAAAGAATTTCATCCTTGAAATTCAATTTGCTATGTATGTAAATGAGAACGCAGCTGCTCTTCACTTTCCCATATCGTTTCTTCTATAGCATGATTCCTTCATAAAATTTTCACTAAATGAATAGTTTTATTACGCAAGACCTGTTCCTTTTTGTCCAATATCCGAACTGGTTCTTCTTCATGAAGAAAATTTTCTTTCCGCTCTACTGGTTGTGATCCCAAAAAATGAAATGAATATGGAATATTATTACGAGAATTAATCTACTTGTACAATGAATTTGACAATGCGTAAGATGTAAAGATCTTAGCCATTGATTTCAAAAATAACTTTTTAAATCAATAGATAGGGCGACTACCAATGCACACATTGTCAAAGTTCATGTTAAATTGGATGTACTAGAAGCATGATTGTACTTACGAAGTATGGACTCATGAAATACAACGTGAATTCTAGACAATTTTGTTGGTAAGGCCAATCAATAAGCGACTGGACGAATTCGTTCAATAATCTCATATGGGCCAATATATCTCAGACTCAATTTTCCGCATTTACCAAACCTTATAACACCTTTTCATGGTGATAATCATAGGAAAACTCTATCCCCAACTATAAACTCAAGATTGCTTCTATATCTATCATAGTTAGAACCTATTAACTTCCTTTCGCCCACTTCATCATTACTTTCTTGGCAGTAATCTGAACATATTTAGAACCTAATAACTTCCTTTCGCCCACTTCATCCAAACATACTAGAGTTCTGCACTTCCTACCATAAAGTGCTTCTAAAGAAGTCATATCTATTCTAAAATGATAACTGTTATTATAAGCAAACCCTATTAAAGAAATATGAGTATCCCAATCCCTTTAAATTGTAGTACACAAGCTCATAACTTGTCTTCCAAAGTCTGTATAATTTCTTTTGACTTGCCATCTGTCTATGGATGAAAAGCTGTATTGAAATGAAGTTTAGTGTCCATAACTTTTTGCAAATTGGGCCAAAATTTAGAAGTTAAATGAGAATCTCTATCCGAAACAATAGATACTGGTGCTCCATATAAACTTACTACCTCATCAACATAAATTTTTACCAATTTATCTAGTGAGTAAGTAACTTTACTAGGCGAAACTTTGACAGTCTTCGACAATCTATCTACAATGATTCATATGCCATCATGCCCCCTTTGAGTACTCTGAAACCCTAATAAGAAATGCATAGTGATGTGATCCCATTTCCACTCAGGAACATGCAACATTTGTAACAATCTCGCTGTTTTTCTAATGATCTGGTTTTAGCTGCTGGCAGATGAGACATCTAGATACAAACTTAACAATTTTTCTCTTCATTCCATGCCACCTATAGTGTTCTTATAATGTATGATACATTTTAGTTCTACCTGAATGCATCACACAAGCTAAACTATGTGCCTCTGTAGAGTCCCTTTCTTCAATTTCGAATCGTCTAGAACACAATCGGCTTCCTATAACTAAAGCTCCACCATCTCAAATTGTATAATTTGTATACTTACCCTTACTAACTTCTTTTTTCAATTTGCTCAACATGGGATCTTGAGTTTGAGCTTCTGTAACAATGTCAATCAAAGATGGCCTCACTTGAAAATTGGTAAACAGTGCTCCTACACTGGTAACTGACAATTGACCATGTAAAACTCTAAACTTACAAAATAAGAAAGAACATACTGCATTACTCTGGATCATAAAACTACGCATCTTCCTACCGCGAGCATCAACAACTACATTGGCTTTCCTAGGATGATAATCAATCTTGCAGTCATAATCTTTTATTGGCTCTAACCATCTTCTTTGCCTCAAGTTCAACTCTTTCTGATAGAAAGTATACTTTAACCTCTTATGATCTGTATAGATTTGACACCTCTCGCCATACAATTAATGTCTCCAAATCTTCAAAGCTAGAACAACTGCAGCTAGCTCTAAGTCATGTGTAGGATAAATTAGTTCACATTTCTTCAACTGTCAAGAAGCATATGCTATAACCTTCCCATTCTGCATCAAAACAAAACCAAGACCTTGACGTGAAGCATCACAAACTCCTCATCTTGAGATGGAAAGGTAAAAATTGGAGCCGAAGCTAATCGATTCTTCAGTTCTAGGAAACTTTTTCCACAATCTTCATTCTAAAGAAATTTAGCATTATTTCTAATCAAACTGTTCAAAGGGAGAGTAATTTTAGAAAATTTCTCTACAAAACGATGATAATAACCTACTAAGCTAAGAAAATTTCATATTTCTATTGCATTAATAGGCCAATCCCATTTTACCACCGCTTCAATTTTTTGCGGTCGACGTGAATTTCCTTATTGGTATAACATGTCCCAAAAATACAACTCTATCAAGCCAAAATTCACATTTACTGAATTTAGCATACAACTGCTTATCGCTTAAAGTCTATAAAATGATTATGAGTTTCTCTGCGTGCTCATCATGGTCTTGAAACTATACTAATATATCATCAATGGATACAATCACAAATCTGTCTAAATACGGGCGAAACACTCTATTAATCATATTCATAAATGCTGCTAATACTTGGTCAACTCAAATGACGTCACAAGAAACTCACAATGACCATATATTGTTCTGAAAGCATTCTTCGACACATCACTATCCTTAATTTTAAGTTGATGATATCCAGAACGTAAATCAAACTTTCAAAATACTTCAGCACCATGAAGCTGATCAAAATGGACTAAGAACGTGACGTGAGTCGATGATAGATATAACACAAAGTTGGACCCACCATCAAGGCTATTACAATTTGCACCTTTTCATAAATTATTTTAATAGAATTTTGACATTAACTCCCCTATAAATAGGACTAATCAACGTGTAATTCATTATGCACAACATAACAGAGATAAGCTGAAATTTCAACTTTTACTATGAAAATAACATAAAATGTACATATGGATGCAAAATACATAGTAAACCCCATGACTATCAACAAGTGATGCAAAATCACATCCAAAAATGAACATGTATTCCAAAACACTAACTACATGCTCCATGAAATGAGTCATGCTAGCAAACTCTGTTGTGCTGCTCTAACTCCAAAATCAAAGGCTTAACTCTAAAAGATACCTAGAAACTCAACTGCTACCTAATAAGAAAAATCGTGGAAAATGTATGAATTGATAACTTAGTGAGTGGAGAAGTTCTAAAATAAATATACTTTTCCATTTATACATTTTTATCAAAATCGAGTCTACATCACTTGATAGGTCATAATATAACATCATAAAATAATAATCAAAATGGGAGTCACTATTGTAATGCTGAAAAAAATATCATCTCACACACATAATAAAATCACCAATGTAAACTCGAAATATTTTCATTCGAAACTTTTTATTTTATTGGGCCCTTCATATACCTACTAGGTACCTAATAGAGCTCTGTGTAATATCATCATCAGTAATCAATAATCAACTGCACATAGTCGAGTTGCTCATCCTCCTGTGATCATCAAAGGTACATTTCCCAATAGCCTCCGTGATTACCTAGGAAGTATCACACTCGAGAAGCCAGTAATCAAAATATCATAGTCGAGCAGACCATCCTCCTATGATCACTAGAGGTACATTCCATGACAACCCCCATGATCACCCAAGAAGTATTCTACCTGAGATGCCAATAATCACCATTTCACAACGACATAGACAAGTGGTCATTCCTCTTGTGATCACCAAAAGCACATCCCTTAACTACCCTTGCGATCACTCAAGAAGTCTCACTTGCGACCAACACAATGGTATACCTCACATGTCTCGGTGTCCTAGTAGTGGTCAATAAAACATATGTCTCATATTCTATTTCACAAGTAATCCACAGGCAACCTTTGTAATTCCATATTGAAAGTACGGGTCCGGGACGCTATACACTACTTCAACTTTTAAGATTACCAAGTTTACGTTTCAGACAATTTATTAACTTGACTTTAGTGCTGAATTGACTAATTAAAGCAACAAGTCACTTTTAATTCGTTTTTTAGATGATTAAATATATAAGTCCATTTTTCCTATGTTTGAATGTCGCAATTGTAATATATAGAAAACAGTAAATAACACACAATTTGTTGATGAAGAAACCTAATATGGGAAAAACTCTAGGATCAAACCAATTATCTCCATTATAGTTAATCAAGGTTATAGTGCGATTCCAGACTAGCAACTCCCTCTAATTCTAACTATTGTAATTCATGTAAACTCTAACACAAGCTATCAATCTTCCAGTCTCACGATCTATTGTTGTAGATACCGTGTAGCTATTTCACTAGAATTCCTAATCTACTTCCTGTACCCTACAATATCAGCTGTCTTTTTCCAGCCTCCTGTCTTAAAGTGATTGCCTCTTCCTAGTGGAATTCCTAAGAACCTCATGTTCTGGTGTTTTTCTTGTGCTTAAAGTCCCACCTCTCTCAATCCCTAATGAGAGAGTCCCTTCCTCAATGAATTAAGAAAGCCAGGTGTTTTGGATTATAAAGATGTGATGTTTTTCCAAAACTTGGTTGCTGGATCACAAGATTGAATATGATGGATTCACCAATGAATTGCGTTCTTGGATCTCTCAAAGACAATATGAAAGTGTTTCTCAATGATAGCACAATGTAGAAACCTTTGAAGACAAATAGTGTCATGGGTTGTGTAAAACTCTTCAAATCGGGACCTAGGATTTGGTCGGATACAACTGTCGCTTGAGCGAGTGGCTAGCCACAAGCGAGCGACAGCTAAATAGTTGTCAGTATTTTCATCGTAACTTTCTCTTTTAGTAGCCGATTGAGGTAATTCAAAATGCATTGGAAAGCTAACTTAAAGGATTACAAATATTCTTAAAAGCCTTGACAAAATTCCATTTTTTCTATGTGAAAAATGCATTGCAAGTTACAGCTGAGAAATTGGAACATAACTTGTGCAGCTCTTCGATATCCTATAGACTTCTAATTACATTCAAATGATCATATGTGATCTTCATGGACGTCTTGAACTCCTTCAAGGACTATACTACCAACTCCAAAAGGTTTTTTTGACTTTTAAAACTCTTATTCATTAACCCATTTGTCTAAAAAATTGCCAATACACTAGAAATCTAACAATCTCCCCCTTTGACATTTTGTGACAAAGCTATACAATAAAGTCAAGATAGTAAAAGCAAAAATCTAACCTACCCAACTCCGTTTCTTGCATTCTTTGTTAAATATTTTCCTTGAAATAAAAAACTTAAATACCCAATGTAAAAGCATGTGATACAGGAAATGTAACAATTGACGTTTATAATCATAAATAAGCATGCTAGTTTGAGACGTGACATTAATGTTAATCAAAACACTAATCGAAACATTAACATCACGAAACATCAAAACTCAAACTGCTATGAATTATGATATGGAATACAATGCAATGCAAATTTTCCCCCTTTCTGCTAACTCTCAACTTTTTTATGTAGTATCAAAATGTGTCTATGTCTCTCCCCAACGACTCCTAAGCATAACAATGCATCAATCTCCCCTTATGTATATGCTCTTTATATATTCTCTCCCCATCAGTTACATATTTCTCTCTCCATTTTGTCACAAATGTTGAAGGGATCAAAATCAACTAGATCAATAACAGGTTAAAAATGCAGTTGATAGCATGCACAAGTAAAATCAATAAGTAGTAAAGCTCCCCCACATACTCAGTTTGAGTTAGAATGACGTAAATAATATAAGTAACTCATGTGTGTAAAATGTCACTAATCTAATGCAAGCAGGATTCCAAACCTTAATTTTGTAAGAAATGAAATGCTAATCACTACCAATAAGTATATTCTCCTACTAATGAAAGTCAAACCATGTAAGTATATTATGACCTATATTTATTACTTTCATTTTTCTCTTCCTGATACTTTTCACATTTTCAAGCTCGTTATATGACCTAACTCTCCATAGTGATAACATATAGGGATAAACCTAAGACCTATGTTATGTGGACGCTGACGTCTATACCTAGGTTGAAGGGTTTTACGCTGTCTGGTAGATCTCTGTCCTACAGATCCCTTATCTTATCTTTAGGTTCGGGGTTAGGCACATGTTCGGGCTGGTTTGTGGCGGGGACAAATGTGGTCTTGGACATGTTAACAACATTATGATTTTTACCCTTGTATCCTAGACCTTCCTTATTGCCAACCAGCTTACCCATTCATAAAATGTTATCTAACTACAACGAACCACTAGTGAAAGCAAACAGTTGATAGTTAAAATGTTCTAGATCGCTCATAAGTTTTGTAACTTGGATTTTTAAAGTCTCATTCTTCGCGGTTAGCTCACTGACTTTCTTGAAGGACGTCTCAAGCTCATTAGTGAGATTCTTAACCTAAGACTCTAAAGATTCATTCCGCATTTTATGTTCACCCAGGATTGTGGAAGATTCCTTAATGTACACTACTAACTTCTCTTTCTCCAACTGAAGCTCCTTAACAGTCGTACCTAAGGCTTTGTTTTTTTTTTTTTTTTTTAAATTTCAAGACTCTCGTTATACATTTTCTCATAGGTCTCTTGGATATCTTCCTCACTTGAAGGATCATCTCCAGAATCCTCACTACTATTTAAGTCCTCATCTCTCTCACGCCCCTGGTCAGATCCGCTCTTAACCCTAGCAATGAAGTTAACCGCCTAAGTTCTCTCATGTGTAGTTTTTAAGATATCCTAAACTTCTTCCGCAACCTCACAAATGGACACTTTCCTAAACTCTTCTGGGGAAACAGCCATAAACAGGGCGTGTAAGTCTTTGCTATTCCAATTACATCTATCTAGTTCAACTTTAGACTAGTTTCTATAGGGTGGGAGTACAACATTATCAACCATGGTGTTAGAGGTAGACCAACCATTAACAACACTTAACCAAATCCTTTCATCCTAAATTTCCAATATGCATAATTGCTACCGTCAAAATAGGGTGGGATAGTTAACGAGGTACTCATCTAGAAAATGTAAGGTCAGGACATGTTTTTAGGCTTTGATACCACTGGAAAGTATGGGTCTGAGATGTTACACACTACTTCAACTTTTAAGATTACCAAGTTTACGTTCCAAATAATTTATTAATTTGACCTTACGTGCGGAATTGACTAACTAAAGCAACAAGTCACTTTTGATTAGTTTTCTAAATGATTAAACATACACGTCCATTTTTCCTATGTTTGAATGCCGCAATTATAATAATATAGAAAATAGTAAACAACGCGCAATTTGTTGACGGAGAAACTGAATATGGGAAAAACTCGGAGACCAAACCAGTTACCTCTACTATAGTTAATCAAGGTTACAGTGCAATTCTAGACTAGCAACTCCCTCTAGTTTTAGTTGTTGTAATTTCCATAAACTTTAAGACCCGTTATCAATCTTCTAGTTTCACAATCTATTATCGTAGATACTGTCTAGCCACTCCACTAGACATTTTGATCCACCTCTTATAGCCCACAAGATCTACTGTCATTTTCTAGCTTCCTAGTCTTAAACTGATTGCCCCTTCTTAGTGAAATTCCCAAAAATCTCCTGTTCTGGTGCTTTTCTTGCGCTTGAAATCTACATCTTTCAATCCCCAATGAGAGAGTCCCTTCTTCAATGAATTAAGGAAGCCCAGTGTTTGGATTATAAAGACGTGATAATTTTTCCTAAAGTTGGTTGCTGGATCAGATGAATGAATATGCTGAATTCACCAATAAATTGCGTTCTTGGATCTCTCAAAGACAATATGAAAGTGTTTCTGAATGATAGGACAATGTAGCAACCTCTGAAAAATTGTCCATGATTTCTGTATTGATAGTTGGGGCAAATATGTGTATAGGCTGTGTAAAACTCTTCAAATTGTGACCTAGGATTTGGCTGGATACAATTGCCGCTCGAGCGAGTAAGTAGCAACTGGCGAGCGATAGCTAAACAGTTGTTAGTATTTTCAACATAACTTTCTCTTTCAATGTCCAATTGAGATGATTCAAAATGTATTGGAAAGCTAACTCAAAGGGATGAAAATCTTTTAGCAGTAGCCTTGTCCAAATTCTAATGCTTTCTATGCGAAAAATGCATTGCAAATTACGACTTAGAATTTGAAACATTACTTGTGCGGCTCTTTGATATCATTTAGATTTCTATTTGCTTTCTAATGATTATATGTGATCTTCTTGGACATCTTGAACTCCATCAAGGACTATACTACCAACTCCAAAAGGTTTTTTTTGATATTCCATCCATTTCAGTTTAACTTTCAATAAATTAATTCCCCCATGTATTAATTTGAGAAAACATGAAAATTATTTGAGCCTTTTTCCTTTTTTTTTCCTTTTTTTTTTCCTCTTTCTTCTTTCTTCTCTCTCTCTCTCTCTCTCTCTATATCATAAGGTTCTGAGGATGATCCTATTTCACTAATGGTTCTTGATCTACCAGGAAAATTACTCATACTTATAAAATGTTGTAGATAATTTTCTTGTTACTTTTTCTTTACCTGTATTTCTTAGACTTAATTTATCTAAATTATTTATTATACTCTCAATTTCTTGATTAGGTTTATTTTCTATATTATTTAATTTTTTATTTATATTTTCAATTGCTTCTGTAGTCTTAAGATCTGAAAATTTTTCTTTATTTTCTACTTTAGAAATTTTATTTAAAATTGTCAAATTTTGTTCTTTAATAAAATCTAAGTTTTCACAAATTTTATTAATATCTTTTTCAATATTAAAAATTCTTTTTCCTAAAGAACTAATTTCTCCAGTTAATTTATTTATTTCTTTTATTAAAAGATCCAGTTTTAAAATTCTAATCTGAGTAATAAAAAGAGTCTAATGAAAAATTTGTATGATCTGATAAATAATTATTATCTATATTGTCTAATTCAATCCTTAGTTTTAGATCTGATATAAATATCTGATCAAAACTGTCTATAAAATATTCTTCTATAAATTCTGAAATTAAAGATCTATATAAAATCTGTTCTTTTAATTCTGGATGTAAATTTTTAGTTACTTGTAATATATCAAATAAATAATCTATAGATTTATATTTTCCTAAAGAAATTAATTCTACACCGTATTCAAAAATCTCTTCTATTTCTTTATAAAATGTAAAACTATAGAATATTTTTTCTAAATCTACAAGTAAAATTCTAAAAATCATAAAACAAGTAAGTATATTCTAGAGATAAAAAAAATTATACCTTTACTAAGAATCTGAAATCAACAGCACCGGAACAAAAGCTCTGATACCAAAAGAGGGGGGGTCCTGAAATAGGGTTATTTCAGAGATTGTAAGGCTGTTGAAAGAGATTATATTATAAAAATCCTATTCAGTACTCTTCTTAATTGAAGTTTTCTTCTTCTTTTGATTATCATAATATCCCTTTTTTTTTTTTTTTTAATAAAAACATGCCATCTGAGATATATGAACTTGGGCCTAACTCCATTCTTGCAAGGACACCACTGGCACTCCCTTAACAAGAATTCTTAAAACAGTGATCCCTTTCCCTCTTCTATGCGTCTCCTAGCCTCTCCACTGGGCCTTTACGCTTTGAGAGGTCACTCAGGACTTATTTTAAAAACAGTTTTAAACTTTAAACTTGGAGTTAAGACATGCTCTTATCATATACTCAGCACGAAGCATAAAAATCTTTACAAAATAAAAATTTTATAAACAGTAATTGTTCTTTATAAGATCTGGAGCTAATATTAACTATTAGCACCATATCTTAGAACTATATAAAACATACCTACCGGAATGATCCATCGGTAGTTTATAAAATAAAATATTTTTGTGGGATATTATTCTATCTAAGAATAAGAACAATTAAGAATTTCCCTTTCGGGAGAGAGAGAAAATTAAAACATTTTTGAGAGGATTCAAGACTTGTATTGTATATATTTTCTTGTGTGTTTACAAATGAAAAAATGATCTCCTTTTATAGGAGAAAAAAAATAAGATAGACGTTATCTAAAAGCAAGGAATCTTTGCTTTTTTCAAAACGTCAAAAAGAAAATATTAAAAGCTATACTATCAAATCTTACTTTATCAAATAGTAAGATTCTTTTACAAATTTTTCAAAAAGTAAACAGTAAAGATTCCCAATCTCCGTATTGTCGCCTAAAATATGATATAATTTTTAGATTAATAATTTACCATTTTAAGTAACTTCAATAATTAAATAGGCGATACTAAATCCTAATCTTTTTATACTAGAGCAATTTTCCCAATTACTTTAATCACTTAAGCTATTTTTTCTTTCATTTTACTTAATTTTATAGTTTATTATACTTAATTCAATAATTTTC
>NW_019263520.1:348711-353711 GCF_002742605.1 Olea europaea var. sylvestris | reverse complement strand
ATTAAGACACACTTTCTTCACGGATCATGTTTTTTCTTCTTGTAATCAGTAATTAACTTTAATGATTTGTCAATGGCTTGGCATTTCTCATACAATTGATATCAATAAACGATGCATATACTGTTTTTAGCTGTGGTAAAGTAATAGTTGGAATAGACCAATATCAATCCACCGTCAAAATAATTCTTTTCCAAAAGTAACTATATTGATCAACTGTATTTTTCTGTTTTCTTTAGTTTAAGATCTGTACGTATCCAGTAAATTTATGTTGCTGACTTTATTGATCAGTTACAGAATGATAGTTACCAATTTCTCCGCCATCATAGTTAAGTTACAGAATCAATGGTAATAGCATAAGATCGGTTCGTCTTCTATTTTTGGACATAACATCCTAGAAAGTTTCCATATCACATAAGCATCTACCATGCAAAACTTCAAATGTCTATTTTTATGAGAAACTTTGCTAACGTTCTAATACTGTAATAATTTCCATGTCTCGATACATTGGATTGCCGCACTATGTCCTATGGATGTGCATATATTTTATATCTTTATAGTAGGAATATAAATATATATTTAGATATTGAATGAGTAATTATCAAGGCTTGTTTGTGATTTCATCGTTTACAGATTACAAATGTCAACATTCTAGGGGGGATTGTACAAATTTGACTGGATGAGGACAATCTAGATTCATAAAACGCTTCAAGATTGTCAACCTTGGCTACAATTTTTATGTTAAATAATACATAAGACACGCCCCGCTGCGTATAATGCTAGTAGACCCAGAACATAACTTGTGTTGACGATAAATACCAATTAAAGGTCAGATCCGTCATCAAGGCAGTTACAATATGCAACGTTTTATAAATTACTTTTTATAAAATTTCGACATTACTTCCCCTATAAATAAAATTAACCAACCTGCAATCCATTACGAACGAATCCCAAAAATAACACAACCCAATAGAAACAAGTAGAAATTTCAACTTTTACTATAAAAATAACATGAAATGTACATATGGATGCAAAATACATAATGAGCCTCATAACTATCTACAAGTGATACAAAATAACATCTAAAAATGAACATGTGTCCAAAAACACTGACACATGCTCGATGAAATGAGTCATACGAGCAAACTCTATCTTGTGACTGTCTCCAAAATCTAAGCTCAACTCTAGAGATGCCCAAAACTCAACCGCTACTTGATAAGAAAATCATGAGAAAATATATGAGTTAATAGTCCAGTCAGTGAAGAAGTTCGAAAATAATTGTACTTTTTCATTTATACATTTTTATCAAAATTGAGTCTATATCACTCAATAGATCATGATATAACATTATATAATAATGGTCATGATAGGAATCATAATTGTAATATTGAAAAATATCATCTCGTAGATATGAGAAAATCATCAATGCAAACTCGAAATATTTTCATTTGAAACTTTCGTTTCTATTGGCCCTTGACACGCCTACTAGGTATCGGATAGAGTTTTGTGTAATATCAACATCAGTAATCAATAATCACTAATCAACTGGACATAGTCGAGTGTCCATCTTCTTGTAATCATTAGAGGTACATCCCATGACAGTCCCATGATCATCTAAGAAGTATCCCATTCAAGATGCCAATAATCACAATATCACATCGAGTGGACCATCTTCCTGTGATCACTAGAGGTACATCCCCTGATAGCCCCCATGATCACTTAAGAAGTATTCCACCCAAGATGCGAATAATTACCATATCACAACGGCACAAGCAAGTATTGATTCATCCTGTGATCACCGAAGGCACGTCCCCTAGCTACACTTGCGATCACTTGAGAAGTTTCACTTGTGGCCAACACAATAGCATACCTTGCACGCCTTGGTGCCCTAGTAGTGGTTAATAAAACATATGTCTTGTATTCTAGTTCACAAGAAATCCACATATATCATAGATTGAATTAATTCACATAATTCCATGTAATGTGAAAACCTTTAAGTTTTTCGACTCACAGAACTATGTATGCAAAATCAACTTGATGGGTAGGTTGTCCCAATCTCCGTATTGTCGCCTTAAATATGATATAATTTTTAGATTGACCATTTAACCATTTTAAGCAACTTCAATAATTATATAGGTGATACTAAATTCTTTTTATTTTTATTTTTTTTTATTCAAGCTAATTTTCCAATTCCTTTAATCAGTTAAGCTGTCTTTTCTTCCCTTTAACTTGATTCCATAGCTTATTATACTTAATTCAACAGTGCCCTTTCAATAAAATTGAATTTAAACTAATAATCTAACAACTCTAAAATTAAATATAACTATTCAATAAGTAATTTTTTACTTATCTTTGAATTGAAGAATTCAAGTTTAATAGTAGAAAGCACTTATTTTCTAACAATGTTGGTGAATTTTCCTATTTTTTCTTTTGTTCTTCTTCCTCTATTTTTTCCCCTTTTCTCTTTCTTTTCTCTCTGTATCTCAGCTTCTCTGTGCAAGTATATGTTTTGTGTGTGAATCAATTGTATATAAATGGATTAGAACGAAATTGATTTTATTAATGTATACACAATCAACCATCGCCTGATATTTTCCAATTTTGTTTGCTTTTAGTTTCATTTTTTTCTTTTTGTTAGCATGACATATTTGACCTCAAAGTTAAATTTGACTAATTTAATTTGATAAGTTATGTGTTACAAAATCACCCACTCAAAAGAATTTCGTCCTCAAAATTTAACTAATTAAATATGAAAAAGCAACTGAGAACATAACTGCTCTTCACTTTCCCATGTTGCTTCTCCTATAGTATGATTCCTCCATAAGACTTTAACTAATGGAATAGCCTTACTACGCAAGACATGTTCCTTTCTGTCCAATATATAAACTGGTTCTTCATCATATATAAGATTTTCCTTCAATTCCAGTGGTTGTGATTCCAAAACACGAAACTGATGTGGAATATATTTACGAAGCATGGAAACATGAAATATATCGTGAGTTCTAGACAATTTCATTGGCAAAGCCAATCGATAAGCAACTGGACCAATGCATTCAACAAATTTATATGAGCTACTATATCTCGGACTCAATTTACCCCATTTACCAAATATGATAACACGCTTCCATGGCGGTAATCGTAGAAAACTCTATTATCAACTTCAAATTCAAGGTTTCTTTTGTGTCTGTTTGTGTAATTCTTCTGGCTATCTTGAGCTATCTTTAACTTTTTTTTTAATTATCCTTACTTTTTCGATAGTATTCTAAACATATTCAGGACCTAATAACTTCCTTTCGCCCACTTCATCCCAACATATTGGAGTTCTACATTTCCTACCATACATTACTTCGAAAGAAGCAATTTATATGCTTGAACGATAGCTGATATTATAAGCAAACTCCATTAGAGGAAGATGAATATCCCAATTCCCTTTAAACTGTAGTACACAAGCTCGTAACATATCTTCCAAAGTTTGTATAGTTCTTTCTTACTGACCATCGGTCTGCGGATGAAAAGTTGTACTGAATGAAGTTTAGTACTCATAGCTTTTGGCAAACTTGGCCAAAATTTAGAAGTGAAACGAGAATCTCTATCTGAAACAATAGATACTAGTGCCCCGTATAAACCAACTATCTCATCAACATATATTTTTGCCAATTTATCTAGTAAGTGACTTTAATAGGCAAAAATATGGCAGTCTTCATCAATCTGTCTACAATGATCCATATGCTATCATGCTCACTCTGAGTACGTTGAAGCCCAAATAAAAAATCTATCGTAATGTGATCCTAATTCCACTTAAGAATTGGTAATGTTTATAACAATCCAGGTGGTTTCTGACGATCTAGTTTCACTTCTTGGCAAATGAGACATCTGGATACAAACTCAACTATTTCTCTCTTCATTTTATGCCACCAATACATGATACATTTTAGTACTACCTGGATGCATCGCCCAAGCTAAACTATATGCCTTTTCTAGAATCTCTTTCTTCAATTCCGAATCATTTGAAACACATATTCATATAACTAAAGTTTTATCATCTTAAATGATATAATTTGTATGCTTACCTTTACTAACATTTTATTTCAGTTTGCTCAACGCTGGATCTTGAGTTTGAGCTTCACTTACTGTGTTAATCAAAGAAGGCCTCACTTGAAAATTGGCAAACTATGCTCCTACACTGGTAACTGACAATTGAACATGTGTAACTCTAAACTCACCAAACAAGGAAGAACATACGACGTTAGTCTGGGTCATAGAGCTACATGTCTTCCTATTGAGAGCAACAACAACTACGTTGGCCTTTCCTGGATGATAATCAATCTTGCAATCATAGTCTTTCATCAAATTTGTCCTTTTTTTTTTGCCTCAAATTCAACTATTTTAGATTGAAAATATAATTTAAAATCTTATGATCTGTATATATTTGACGTCTCTCCCATACAAGCAATGTCTCTAAATCTTCAATGCTAAAATGGCTGCAAGTGGTTCTAAGTCATGTGTAGGATAACTTAGTTCATGTTTGTTCAATTGTCTAGAAGCATATGATGTAACCTTCACATTCTGCATCAAAACACAACCAAGACCTTGACGTGAAGCATCACTATATATCAAAAACTCTTTACTGAAGATGGAAGGGCAAGAACTAGAGTTGAAACGAATCGATTCTTCAATTCTAAAAAACATTTTTCACAATCTTCATTCCAAACAAATTTAGCATTCTTTCTAGTCAGACTTGTCAAAGGAAGAACAATTTTAGAAAATCCCTCTACAAAACGATGGTATTAACCTACTAAGCCAAGAAAACTTTGTATTTTTATCACTTAAGTAGTCCTCTCCCATTTCACCACTGCTTCAGTTTTCTACTGGTTAACATAAATTCTCTCGATGATATAGCATGTTCCAAAAGTACCACTCTATCTAACCAAAATTCATATTTATTGAATTTATCATACAACTGGTTATCGCGTAGAGCCTGCAAAATGATTTTGAGATGCTCA
>NW_019263520.1:338244-347423 GCF_002742605.1 Olea europaea var. sylvestris | reverse complement strand
AAAAGTACCAAACCCTTTTTGTGGGCTGGGTAGGTGTGACGGGGATGAATGGAGAAGAAGATGAATAGTGTTTTTGTTTTTTGATTTAGTTATTGATATATTATAACTATGTTTTTTGTTGAAAAATGTGAAGTTACCATTTTATCCTTTTAAAATTAGTCAAAATTATGGTCAATGTTAATTTTTTGGTCAACTAACAGTGAAATTAACAGTTTTCATCCCTTTGGACTTCAATTGCGAATTTTTGAAATGTTAGGTATCGTGGGTAGCACAAATGAAAGGTTTGGGTCAAGTTTGCTAATAAATGAAAGGTTTGATATCTCGACTGCAATTTTCCCATATAAGAATGCGTTAATCCCTAGGTCATAGCAAGAATAGACTGTTTGCACTTGCACTTTGTAGTATTAAAAATTAAGTTTGACAGATGATCAATCAAAATACAAGCATCTCTATTAAGAATAGAGAATATACCCATAATAATATTTAGTGACTCCCCTGTCAACTACTGAGTCATAGCAAAAACCTTTCCCTGGGTCTTGAATCGTCTTACGTGATCCTTTAGTTTAGTACCACTACCACTTGCAATATTGGATCAGATCCACAGATAGCACTTGCTCTGTTAGTCGAAGCATCTCTTTGAATTTTACTCTATCTTGTATTATCAAAATCTACTGAGAAAGTATCCTTTGTAACATGCTACTCTCTTATGATAAAATTGGACAATTTCTTTTGAGTTGTCTGCCCTGGTCATAATGATAATAGATACCAACTCTCTCGAACTTTGAACACTCTTTGGGATTATATCATGTACATAACTCATAATATGGAAATCTAGCATTACTGAAGTATCACAATGTCTAGGGATAAATGATTGTTGAAAAGAATCTTAAGAATGAGGACGGCTAATCAATGGCTGCTGTACAGTACTATGACTAAATTAAGGACCTAAATTTTCCCCTGCTCCGGGCTTGAATTGACCTGAATTGGACATACCAAGTCGAAATTCTCTACTATTCTTTTGTGGCGATCTATAGTTAGAAGTAACTGTCAACATCTAACTATTTCTTTTTTTTCTAAACTTTGTCTGTTCTCTACCAATTGGTCCATAAGAAATACTTACCTCTACTCACAAAGCTAATTCAACCAATTTGCCAAATTCGTTCCAACTTGCGGCTGTTATTGCTGACCTAATCTCTTCTCTTAACCCATTTTCAAAGCACCTACATTTATCAATTTCATTGCTAACAAAAACTTGAGCATACTTTGAAAGTTCAATGAATCTCATCTGATATTCTGCAACAGTCATCTGCCCTTGAACTAACTTCAAAAATTCATCTTGCTTTACATTTTTATATGAATGGGGATGATAAACATCATAAAAAATATGTTTGAAATATATCCAAGAGATAATAAAAGGGCCCCTATATGTACTCTATACTGACTACCACTAATCATATACATATTCTTTTAACAAATAAATGGCAAGACACAACTTTTAAACATCTGGTCAACCCATAACATCAAATACCCTTTCTATCTTGATCATCCATGCCTAAGCTACAGCAAAATTGGCTGTACCTGTGAAAATTTTAGCTCCTAATTTTGTAGCCCTCTCAATAGTGAAATCTCAGTCCCTACTACGCATAACAGAAGCAACCATAGTAGCAATTCTTTCAACAGCTATAGGATCATTTCTAATCACATTTTCCTATCCCTGCTCTTCAAGAGGCTGGTGAATTGATTTATCTCCTCCCTTGAACTCTCTAGGTTTATCTCTATCTGGAGCAATGTGAGAGTGGCAGCATATCTCGAAGCTTTCGAGTTCTACCATCATGAGGCATGATCACCTACATTTATGCATGTTATGCTAAATATTAGAATGTTTGTGCAAATACAAGCCTATAGACTCTAAAACATGCTTTGATACCAAAACTGACACGTCCCTCTCCATATAATGCTAGTGGACTTGGAACATAACGTGCGCTGATTATAGATACCAACTGAAAGTTGGATCCACCATCAAGGCTATTACAATATGCAATGTTTTATAAATTATTTTTAATAGAATTTTGACATTATTTCTCCTGTATATATGACTAACCAACTTGTAATCCATTATGCACAAATCCTAAAAATAACACAACACAATAGAGGTAGCTGAAATTTCAACTTTTACTATGAAAATAGCATGAAATGTGCATATAGATGCCAAATACATAGTGAGCTCTATAGCTATATATAAGTCATGCAAAATGACATCTAAAAATAAACGTGTCCTAAAACACTGAATGCAAGCTCTATGAAATGAGTTATACGAGCAAACTCTATTGTGTGAGTGTCTCCAAAATTAAGGCTCAACTTCAGAGATGCTCAGGACTCAACCACTACTTGTTAAGAAAATTATGAGAAAATATATAAGTTGATAGCTCAGTAAGTGGAGAAATTCGAAAATAATTATACTTCTTCATTTATATATTTCTATCAAAATCAAGTTTACATCACTTAATAGGTCATGATATAACATTATATAATAATAGTCAAGATAGGAAACATACTTGTAATACTGAAAAATATCATCTCGTAGATTATGAGAAAATCATCAATGTTAGCTTGAAATATTTTCATTTGAAACTTTCATTTTTATTGGGCCCTTGACACGTTTACTAGGTACCGAATAAAGATCTGTGTAATATTAATATCAGTAATCAATAATTAACTAGGAATATTTGAGTGGCCCATCCTCCGTGATCATCAAAGGTATATCCCCTGACAGCCCTATGATCACTCAAGAAGTATCCCACCCGAGATGCCAATAATCACAATATCACAGTTGAGTGGACCATCCTCCTGTGATCACTAGAGGTACATCCCTTGACGGCCCATGATCACCCCAAGAAGTATTCTATCCGAGTGCCAATAATCACCATATCACAACGGCACGAGCAAGTGATCATTCGTCTCCATGATCACCAAAGTTACGCCGCCTAACTATCCTTACGATCACCCGAGAAGTTTCACCTATGGTCAACACAATGTATGCCTCACATGCCTTGGTGGCCTAGTAGTGATCAATAAAACATATCATATTCTAATTCACAAGTAATCCACATTTATCATAGTGAGAGAACACTTTATAATAATAATGGTATTGAAATAATTCATATAACCCCACGTAACATAATAGTATAATCAATATAGCAATACTTGAAAAAATTTAAGTTTCTCCACTCACGAAACTACGTATGCAAAATCAACTCGGTTGGTAGTTGTCCCGATCTCCATATTGTTTTCTGAAATATGATATAATTTTTAGATTAAAAATTAACCATTTTAAGTAACTTCAATAATTAAATAGGCAATACAAAGTCTAAATTGTTTTATACTTAAAGCAATTTTCCAAATTTCTTTAATCACTTGAGCTATTTTTATCCTATAACTTAATTTCATACCTTACTATATTTAATTCAATAGTTTCATTTCAATAAAATTGAATTTAAATTAATAATCTAACAACTCTAAAATTGAACATAGTTATTCAATAAGTAATCTTTTACTTACCTTTGAATTGAAGAATTCAAACTTAATAGTAGAAAACACTAATTTCTAACAACGTTGGCGAACTTTCCTATTTTTTCTTTTTTCTTTTTTCCCTTTCCTTTCTCGGATTCTCTCTGTGTGTGTATGTTTGTGTGTGAATACCGAATAGATTGTGTATAAATGGATTAGAATGAAATGGATTTAATTAATATATACACAATCAACCGCTGCCCACACTTCCCAATTTTGTTTGCTTTTAGTTTCATATTTTTATTTGGTTAGCATGACATATTTGACCTCAAAATTGAATGTTGACTAATTTAATTTGATAAGTTACGTATTACAAAATACTAAGGGTGTGTTTGATTGCACATATTTTCCATGGAAAATGGGTTTTTTCCACCTAATTTTCTACTATTGTCTGGTTTGATTGACAATTTTTTCTAAGGAAAATATTTTCCTTCTTTTGGTCACGTGACCACATTTTCCCTGAAAATAAGGAAAATATTTTCCTTAGGGGGAGGTGGATTTTATTTTCCATGGAATTTTATCTCTCCAAAAATTCTAGTAACCAACCCACGTTAATCTCTCTCTCTCTCATCCCTACGTTAAAAATATCTCTCTCTCTCTCTCTTCTCTCTACCCACTTACAAATCTCTACCCTCTCTCTCATCAATTCAACCGAGCCTGAGGAAGAACTCGACGATTCTGTGCTTCCAGAGCTGGGTAATCATTCCAAGAATCTGGGTTTATGGTATTTTCTCGATGACTTTGACAATCATCGCCGCCTAGAACTCACCGACTTACGAAGCTTTCAATTTCCACAAGGATTGTAACGCAAATTTGACCATTCAGATCAATACGGTAAGTTTATCTGGCCGTTTATATCCCCTTTAATTGTCTATAAATTGGATCGCGTAGCCTTGTTCATCAATCATTAGGAAGCTGGTGGTCCGGGTTGGTATTATTTTTCGGTGTTGCTGTTGTTATCGGTGGTCATGTGTCATTGATTGCAATTATTGGATTGAGCATAGGAAATTCGATTGTACTGATTGCTGGTCGCTTTCCATCGTTTAGCTTATCGTCGCCTCCCTATCTAAGGGAGAATAGTCTCTCATCTTTTGTTTGTTAGTTTGGATTTTAGAGAACTGGATGACTATAATTTCATTGTTTACTGATGATGTTTTCTGTAAAAAGTGAGAACTTGATATATTTTCCTTGCATTGATATGTAAACAGCATTTGATTGAGATGAGAACATTAAGACGGGTTTCTAGTATAACAAGAAGGTAAATAGATGAATTGGTGAATATGGCATCTATGAAGGATAAGTTGAGAGAGGATCAGTTAAGATGGCTTTGGACACCTTCAAAGAAGGATATGCCAGATTCACCACATTTGAGAAGTGATGGAATTATTAATAATGATAAGCTCAGTGAGCCTTAATATTGTCTATCTGGGAAATATTTATATCCTCTGCTTAATTTCAAAACTTCACTCTATCTTATTCCCAGTATGGTGAATAAACTATTGTTGGTCCCTAGTGAAGTAATTTACTGCCACTATGAACCAACTTTTTTTCCCGACTTGAGAAAATTTCTGCACCTCAAAGAGGAAGCTTATGGAAGAGGTTCAGTCTTACCGTCTCAGTTCTTGTTAATATCATCTTTCCTTTTTCTCTGTGACTCGTAATTTTTGGTTGAACCATGCTTTAAAAGCCACTCTATTTGAAGGTGATATATGTTGATATCAGTTTAGGTGTAAAAGAACTCTACAAAAATTAAAGTATCGAGATCCTTAAAAAACAGAGGTCTTGAATTCTCAAACATTGAAGACGTTCAGAAACACTAGTTGATGCCTGAAGAAAAAAGAAGTTAAAATAGTCGTTAGTATTTAAACTATCCAACCGGGTGCTTGTTTATGTTTTCACAAAGTTTACCAATTGATACCAAGTCATAGGTTATGTGAGATTCCTTGTACAGTTTCATACCATTTTCGTCCAATTCAAGTTTAATTTGAACAATTCTTATCATGATCATGCAATTTTGACAATTGTGCCTCCATGTCAAATATGTGCTTTCTAAGTTGAATGAGTGGTATTATAAAACAGTTGTGTAAAAATGAGAGAGTGGCATGTCATTGAAGTCAAGAAAGAGGCTCATGTTGCCCTCTCCACGAGCCCAGCTTCGATCTTCACCAAAAAATTCAGCATCAACTTCTTGTTTGGCCTTCAGAATGTCCTCTGGGATGATAGCCACCTATGGAAAAATAAACAGCCATATCAGACCCATGAAAAAGGGAAATGAAGAACAATAAATCCTAATGCATCTCCCACAGAAAGTTGAAAAGAGACCACTTCATTTTGTGTGAGTGAGGACATGTTCAAGACTAGATTTAAGTGAATAAACGTGTCACTCTTTAACGACATTGACATATTTTAAGGCAGATTTTATCATTTCTAGTTTATAATCATCTCACTGTGTTGGAGACAGTTATTTTATTGCTTAGATTTTATTGTACCTATTATTAATCTCTGATTAGAGAGATAGTTGAAGATTTAGAAGTAGCTTAACAATTTATGTCCTTGGGTTTATGTTCTTGATTCTATTAATTGGGGGATTACTGTGGTGCGAATGAGTTAGGGAAGCATGAAATTGAAAAAAATGATTTTAAGAATTCTAATATAACCAGTTGACATTATGCTTGGAAGTGCATGCCATGACTTTCTATTATGAGGTAGCTACAGTTAACTTTTTATTCTATAATGCTTTTATGTTATTCTTTCTAAACAAATTTTTATTTACCGTGGTAGTTTATAACATGGCTACAACAATGAATCAACGTCGATGCCGACGACAACATTTAAGTATATTTTGGACGATGGTCATGCAAGCGATTGTGATATAACAAACTTAGGCGTCGTGCACGACATCTTCCAAGAGCTCCTCATACAAATTGGAATTCTGAAAGAGAAATAACACTTACACGAATGTTTGGCACGAGTGATACAATATGTCGTGATCTCCTTAGGATGAAAATAGGTCCATTTCAAAGATTATGTGCTCGTTTGCGATCTTATGGATTGGTTGACAGTAAATACGTTCGAATTGAGGAACAATTCGCAATTTTTTTGAATACAGTCGGGCATGACCAACGTGATCGCGCTGGACGTTTTACTTTCTTTCGCTCTGGTCAAACAGTGAGCTTTTACTTTCACAGAGTCTTACACGCTTGTCTTGGATTGTATAGAGATGTTGTGATTAATGCCACTCCTCATAACTCACCATACGAAAAAGAAAATGTGCAGCCATGATACTCCTTTTTTCAAGTTAGTGGTTTGTAGTTATTTCATCACATTTCTTAAAAATTCAATTTCACATTTATTTTGAAAAGTATTGTTTTTTAAAGGATGTTGTAGAAGCAATCGATGGTACACATATAGCTGCGTATGTGCCTTTAGAGGAGCAAGGTAAATATCGCAATAGAAAGCAAGTGATTTCCCGAAATGTTTTAGTAGCTTGCACATTTGATATGAAATTTACCTACGTGCTTGCCGGTTGGGAGGGATCCGCACATGACGGTCGATTGCTACGGAGTGCAATATTACGCCAAGGACATAAGCTAACAATTCCTATTGGTAAGTTGTGTCACTATTTTGAAAATATTTCTTCAACGCATAAGTTATAATTACCTAACTACCATCTTATGAACGACTCTTTCCTAGGTAAATATTACCTTGTTGACGCTGGCTTCCCATCGGTTTCGGGTTTTCTTGCACCATACCGTAGGACTCGTTATCATCGTAGAGACATTGAAGGTCAACGTCCTGAAAGTAGCAAGGAGTTGTTCAATTTTCGACATTCATCTCTACGCAATGTTATTGAGCGTACAATTGGTTTGCTGAAAAAAAAGATTTGAATATTGAGATATCAACCCTATCACGGCATTGACACACAAGCAAAGATATTCCTTGCCTGTTCTGCCATCCACAACTTCTTAAGGATTGATGATGTTGAAGATGTATGTGAGGAGGACGACTTAGATAGTAGTGACGATGAGGTTAACCCTACGCATATTAATGTACTTGAAAATGAAACTCCAAATGCTCACATATCTTTCACAAATCAGGAAGTGTGGTCTAATAAGAGGAATGCGATTGCTGATTTAATGTGGGATGATTATCTTTCCAATCAGAATGCGGGAATTGATTTCGATTGATATCTGATTTTTTTTCTTGTTTTTAATTTTTTATTTGTTTTTTCGTTTCTATGTAATGGATATAAATGTATTAGACTTTCATATGTAGTAATTGCTTGAATTGAAGATGTTTTGACATTAAGCAGATTTTTTATTTTTTTTCCCCATGTCCTATAATAGTTGACATAAGATTGTTAGAATTTTCAATATTGTAATTGGAATTGTTGTTATTGGAGACATTGTTGACATGCAATTTTCTTAAATGTTTTTATTTATTGGTTGACCATAAACAGTTAATCTTGCACTATACATGGCAAATATTCGACAAGCTCTGCGGCACCTTTTCGAGTTCCTAAACCAACCCTTCATTCAGATGTGGAGGAAATAAGCTCAACCCAAGCGGATCCTAATTCTCGGAATTGTCAAATACGCTGGAGTGATGCAATGGACGGTTGTATGATAACTGCACTACTACATCAAGTGTTGTCTAGTCACAAAAGAAGTGACAATGGCTTTTCATCATATCACGTGTCCAAAGCAATCGAGAACGTGCACAATGGATGCAGAGTCATGGTGTCTGATAAGAATGTGAGGGCCGATTGAAAACTCTAAAAGAAGAATATGTTGAAGTTCGTCAATTGTTAAGCATGAGTGGTTTTGGGTTAGATCCTCACACTGGACGTGTCACAGCCGATGTACTAGCTTGGGAGGAGTTGTTGAAGGTACAAAATTTCATTGACCAATGAAAGTATTATTCCTTAAATATTACTAATCTAATTTATTCTGCCCACTAACTAGCGTAAAACATATTTCACTCTTTTTCTTGTAGGGCAAACCAAAATTTGGAAAGTGGAGGACCAATTATTCTGCCCACTAACTAGCGTAAAACATATTTCACTCTTTTTCTTGTAGGGCAAACCAAAATTTGGAAAGTGGAGGACCAAACTTTGTTCTCGTTATGATGATTTGGAGGCTATCTTTGGAAATGATTCTGCTACAGGAGATCGTGCTGTAACCGGCAATGACTTTTTATCCCCCGATCATGGTACGTACTAGATCGTACATAAAAAATTATATAATTCGTATTATATTAGAGATTCTAACAAATTCTTATTTTATTATTTTTTTAGATAAAAATGTGCATGAAGTTGATGGTCAAAATGAGGATACAGATCCAAGCCCCATTCGCGCTCCTAAGCGTAATGCCGAAGGAGGAACTAACAAAGTTCGCCGTCGACGTACCCAACCTAATGATGAGAGTCTCGTTGCCCTATCAAGCATTGCCGAATCATCTAAAAAATTGCAATTGCTATGGAGACTCAAGCAACATTAGATACGCTAAACCATATCAATTGGCAGTTGGTTCTAGAAAAATTACAAGGCATGAGTATAGAAAAGCGTGACATAATGCAAGTAATGAAAATATTTTGATCGGATGAGAGTCTG
>NW_019263520.1:320997-334232 GCF_002742605.1 Olea europaea var. sylvestris | reverse complement strand
TCCATCCATTTACCTCGACCTCTTATTGCCGATGACTCCCCCAACTCATTTTTCAAAAATATATTCGTTGGGTATTCCCAAGGATATGGAAAATATCCTTGACTTCTCTCCTAATCATACCATGAGGTCGGGAAGTGGAGTCCTCGGTATTCATGTCCTCATGCTTTTTTAACTCAATGATACCACGTCCTCCTACGAACAGTGACGTGTAACACTTGATACCCCATAAGACTTCTAGATGTAAGAGGAGTTTATTGTTGTTAGACTTGTACTGATCCCACACTTGTTATGCATGTCGAACATCCACCTCCGATAGGACTCTATGGGATAAAGATTCCCCAATTGTTCAAACCTAATAGGATTCAACTACCTAACACTATAAATACATGGTTTCACCTCATCATTCAGGTACTCTTTATATACAATTTTCAGTCCATAGCCTCACGCACATATTCAAACTTAAGCATCGAAGGGGCGACGAGGACACACCTCGACGCCTTTGTTTCAGGTACCGGAAGAACACGTTCGTGCTCGCCACCAGTCGTCCAGCTCGAAATTGCTCATGTACGATTTTTGGTAGCATCATTGGCGCCGTCTGTGGGAAGTGCTACCAAAAGCCATGGTAAACACACGTTCAGGTCTTCCACCAACAAGCTCATCCGCTCCAAACCAACCCCCTCCTGAGAATATCCCTGTTCTTCAAGAGGAATCATCAGAAGCGCTAGAGCCTCAGCCGGCAGTAGTCACTGCTGGAACCTTTAAAGAGCTCAGACAACAGGTCGCCACACTGACTCAGCTGCTAAGTCAAAGAAATTCGCATCCGTCACCCACACCAATACCCCAGGGGGGTTTCATGGCCGATGCTCGAGCTCGAGCTCAGAGACATGTCCCTGATAATGGCGGAGTAGGGGCCTCGGGCATACCGCATGTGACCTCGGCCTCGAGATCAGTGACCATGGAGTCCGGAGAGCTCGCTAGGATTATTCAAGAAGGGATTACGGCAGGCCTACTTCAGGGCAACAAACGGTCAAAAAGATTTAGTCTCAACACTCCCTTTACTCTCGAAATATTGACATTCCCCTTGCCAGACAGATTTAAGTATCCTAGGATCAAAGAATATGACGAGACCACCGATCCAATCAATCATCTTAACGTATACACGGACGTCATGAATCTACAGGTTGCACCGGATCAGGTGATGTGCAAGGCCTTCCCGCAAACTTTGATGAATGCTGCTAGGGATTGGTTCTCAACTTTAGAGCCCAACTCAATAGCCTCATTCTCGGATTTAGCGGACAAGTTCTCCGCCTTCTTCACAACCAGTAAACGCATCAGGAAAATGGTAGCCTCCCTCATGCAACTTCGACAGGGACAAAATGAGACCCTACGCGAGTTCATGATCAGGTTCAACAAGGAAAGGCTGCAAATTCCCGACATTTATATAACGGCAGCGGTTTCTGCCCTCACATATGCCATAAGGTGTGAGGCTTTCAAAATGTCGCTATCCAAAACTCCGCCGAGGACAGTGACCGAGCTTCTTACCCGAGGAGAGAAGTACATAAACACGGAGGAAACACTGAACCTGAGGAAGGTTGGACCATCCCACGATAGGGTCGAGCATAAAAGACAGCATGACCCGAGCCCCCGTCAAGAACCACCTCGGAGTAAACAGAGACAGAAGGCTCCCCCAACGTCATTCACACGTTTAAACACATCGAAAACAAACATTTTGATGGAAATCAAGGATATGAAGGAGCTCAAATGGCCTGCGAGAATGAGTTCACCCCCCAGTCCAGGGACATGAGCAAATACTGTGAGTTTCATCGGGATCACGGGCATACCACTGAAAACTATAAATCCCTACAATGGGAAATTGAAGCCCTTATTAAAAGGGGACTTCTAGGTTCCTACGTTGGTAATGACAAACGCCCGAAGAATGATGGTGGTAAGGAAAGAGCCTCTGAAGCAAAAAGAGATGGTCAACCTATTGCTGGAATCATCAACATCATTGTCGAGGGTATTGCATCAGGAGGAGATTTGAACACTGGGAGGAAGCAGTATGCCTGGCAATACATGACAACCTCGAAAGCACATCATGGTGACCTCGAGGACATAACATTTGGTATGAAGGATCTTGAGGGCGTGTCTTTTCCTCATGATGACGCCCTAGTCATCTCTACAATAGTAGCAAACTTTAAGGTGAAGAGGATCTTAATCGACAATGGGAGTGCCGCTAACATATTGTCACATGAAGCCTTCACAAAAATGGGAATCTCTCCTGAACAACTGAAGACAGTAAAAACCCCCCTTTAAGGATTCGGGAGGGGGGGTATTATTGTTCCGGAGGGAGTGGTCGAGCTTCCACTTACCTTAGGCTCGGGTAAAGGACAGATAACGGTGATTACGTCTTTTCAGATTGTCCGGTCTTCCATGGCATACAACGCCATCCTGGGTAGACCATTGCTCAATAAGGTAAAAGCTATTGTGTCCACCTTCCACCTCGCCATGAAGTTCCCCACCAGTCATGGCGTCGGGGTGGTACGTGGAAACCAAGCTACTGCCAGACAATGCTATGTTACTTGTGTTCGGGAAATAAAGATAGACGTCATGCAAATCTCAGAAAAGGAGGAAGAGCTTGAGAAAAGCGGGAGACTCGCTTCAGTGGAAGAGTTGTTGGAGATAGAGCTCGAGCAAGGAAAGAAAGTAACGATTGATCGAAATTTGAATACGACCCTCATGACCGAACTTATTGACTGCTTATCCCGCAACATTGATGTCTTCGCATGGAAGGTGGAAGATATGCCTGGCATCGACCCCGAGGTTGTAGTACACAGGCTCAACACTAAGCCCAGAACTTATCCAGTTAAGCAAAGAAAGAGGCAGTTTGCACCGGAACAACGACAGGTCATAAAGGAAGAAATTAATAAACTGATCAGGGCTCAGTTCATCGGCGAGGTTAATTAGCCTGACTGGCTCGCCAATGTCGTCCTGGTAAAAAAGGCTTGTGGTAAATGGAGAGTCTGCATTGATTTTATAGACCTCAATAAAGCCTGCCCAAAAGACAGCTACCCCCTATCTCGAATCGACGATTTGGTGGATGGTACGTCGGGACACAAATTATACGGCTTTTTGGATGCATTCTCGGGTTACCATCAAATTCTTATGGCCGAGGAAGATCAAGAGAAGACGTCATTCATGGCCGATTCTACCATATACTGCTATAAGGTCATGCCGTTTGATTTGAAGAATGCAGGAGCAACATATCAAAGACTTGTCAATAAAGTTTTTACAGGAATGATCGGGAGAAATATTGAGGCCTACGTTGATGACATGGTTGTAAAGAGAAAGCAAGTGGGCAACCATGTAAGTGATCTCGAGGAGGTGTTCGCCACGATGCGTAAGTACAGAATGAAGCTGAATCCGAAAAAATGATCATTTGGCGTTGCCTCGGGAAAGTTCTTGGGTTTTATGATCACTCACAGGGGAATCGAAGCTAACCCAGACAAAATACGGGCGTTGGCATCAATGGTGCCACCTAAAACCAAGAAGGAGGTCCAGAAATTAACAGGTCGTGTTACAGCCCTCAACAAGTTTATGTCCCGAGCAGCCGACAAATGGTTTCCCTTCTTCAAAGTCCTCAGGGAAAATCGAAATTTTGAATGGGATGAGGAATATGAAAGGGCTTTTCATGAACTTAAGAAAATGCTGGCATCTCCTCCTATCCTCACTAAACACGAGCATGGTGATACTCTGTATTTATACTTGGCCGTATCCCAGAATGCAGTAAGCGGTGTGCTAGTGAAAAGTGTTAACAAAGCCCAGCAACCCATATACTACGTCAGTAAGGTCTTGCTCGATGCAAAGACAAGATATACTTTAGCAGAACAACTTGCTCTTGCATTGGTTGTGGTAGCACAGTAGCTCAGACAATATTTTCAGTCTCACCCCATAGTTGTGCTCACTAATCAACCCCTTAAGCATATATTATAAAAATTCGACGTTTTCGGTAGGTTACTAAAGTGGGCAATTGAACTGGGAGAATTTGACATCGAGAATAAATCCCGACCATCTATCAAGGCACAGGCCTTGGCTGACTTTATTGCAGAACTCACCCCAAGGCCTCGGGGGCCAGGGGATAACTCGGACAATCGTATTTCAGACACTTGGAACATCTTTGTTGATGGAGCATCCAATTCGTCAAGTTTCGGAGCCGGGGTCATCATCACGAGCCCTGATAAACTCGTGGATATTCAATGCGCACTCAGGTTTGAGTTTGAAGCTACCAACAACGAGGCCGAACATGAGGCCATCATTATCGCCCTTGAGCTCGAGCATATTAAAATTTTCAGCGATTCTCAGCTTGTGGTCGGCCAGATAGAAGGTACGTTCGAAAGGAAGGAAGAGAAGATGAGTTTGTATTGTCTAAAAGTCCATGATCTCCAGCGACAATTCAAGAGTTGCGAAATCATAAACATTTCGCGGGCTGATAACGGTAAAGCTGATGCATTATCTAGACTGGTATTCATGGGAATTGATGGGCTAGAGAGGACAGTCCATGTGAAATTGGTAATGGAGCCTAGTATCACTCATGGAGTTGGAGTCATGGACATTGATCATGAGCCATCATGGATAGACCCAATTGTAGAGTTCATAAATAATGGAAATCTACCTGAGGACCCCAGATTGTCGAGGAGTATAAAATCTCGAGCATCTAGGTACTGCATGATTGGAGGAGTACTATTTCGAAGAAGTTTCACACTTCCATATCTCAGACGCCTTAAACCCTCAGAATCATCCCGAGCTCTAGCTGAAGTTCATGAAGGTGTATGTGGGAATCACCAAGGAGCTCGGGCCTTGGCCTTCAAGCTTATAAGGTATGGGTACTACTAGCCCACCATGAAGAAAGACGCCTCGGAATATGTCAGAAAATGCGACAAATGCCAGAGGTTTGCCAACGTCATCCATTCTGTAGCTGAGGACCTCACAACCTTAACATGTTCGGCCCCTTTTGAACAGTGGGGAATTGATATCCTCGGGCCTTTTCCGGTGGCAAGAGGACAATTAAAATTCGTGGCAGTGGCAGTAGAATACTTCACGAAGTGGGCAGAAGCAGAACCTTTGGCAACAATTTCGGAGCTTAAACTTAGAGCTTTTGTATGGAAATCTATTGTTTGTAGGTTCGGGATACCAAAGGTCCTCATAACTGATAATGGACGACAATTTGATAATGCACAATTCAGAAGTTTTTGCACCAACCTAGGGATTGACCATCGACTCACATCAGTTTCGCACCCTTAGAGCAATGGTCTAGCCGATGTCACAAATCGGATTATATTGCAAGACCTCCGGACAAGACTCGGGGATGCCAAAGGCTCTTGGTCCGACAAGCTCCCCTCATTACTCTGGACGTGCAGAACTTTACATAAAACTATGACGGGTGAAACCCCCTTCATGCTAGCATTTGGCATTGAGGCCACCATCCCAGTTGAAATCCGTTTTCCCAGCCTAGGGAGAATGATGCCCGACTCTCTAGAACGTACGACAGAACATTTGGACCTCCTTGAGGAGGTTCGCGAACAAGCAGCACTAAGAGTAGCCTCTTACCAAAGCAGAGTGGCAAGGCATTTTAATAACCGGGTTAGATCTCGGAAGTTCAGGGTTGGAGACCTCGTGCTAAGGAAGGCCAAAGCTGCTGGTCATGCTCCCGGAAAGCTCGGGCCAATTTGGGAAGGACCATTCGAAGTCATATGACAAATCAGAAGAGGGTTTTACAGCCTAACCTCGTGCTAAGGAAGGCCAAAGCTGCTTGTCATGCTCCCGAAAAGCTCGGGCCAATTTGGGAAGGACCATTCGAAGTCATATGACAAATCAGAAGAGGGTTTTACAGCCTAAAGGATACCTCGGGTAGACCTCTTCCAAGGCCTTGGAATGCCGATAATCTAAAAATATATTACAAGTAACATTCCCGACGTCATATAGGAGATTTTCTTTTTTAGTTCTTCTGAATATTATTTTTAGTTCTTCGGGCCTGCGTGCCCTTGCATTTTATTTCTAGTTTGGTGGGCCTGCGTGCCCATGCATGTTTTCAATTCTCTTTTGTAATGAACTACGTTCGGCTTGATCCCGTTTGGGTACGTAGGCAGCTTGGATGCAATATAAATCCAAGTCCAGTCTGAAGAATTAAAAAATTCAAGCCTCGGGAATAACAACCCTGTCGTTTACTTTGCATTCAGGAATTATCCAAGCCTTGTCCTCGACAAGCAATATAAGCCTTGCCCTCGAGCAAGCATTCCAAGTCTTGTCCTCGACAAGCAATTTAAGCCTTGCCCTTGAGCAAGCACTATAAGCCTTGCCCTCAAGCAAGCACTCGAAGCCTTGTCCTCAACAAGCAATATAAGCCTTGCCCTCGAGCAAGCACTAAGCCTTGTCCTCTACAAGCACTCCAAGCCTTGTCCTCGACAAGCAATATAAGCCTTGCCCTCGAGCAAGCATTCCAAGCCTTATCCTTGACAAGCAATATAAACCTTACCCTCGAGCAAGCACTCGAAGCCTTGTCCTCGACAAGCAATAAAAGCCTTGCCCTCGAGCAAACAATATAAGCCTTGCCCTCGAGCAAGCACTTGAAGCCTTGTCCTGGACAAGCAATATAAGCCTTGCCCTCGAGCAAGCACTAAGCCTTGTCCTCGATGAGCACTCCAAGCCTTGTCCTCGACGAGCACTCCAAGCCTTGTCCTCGATAAGCAATATAAGCCTTGCCCTCGAGCAAGCACTCGAAGCCTAGTCCTCGACAAGCAATATAAGCCTTGCCCTCGAGCAAGCACTAAGTCTTGTCCTCGACGAGCATTCGAAGCCTTGTCCTTGACAAGAAATATAAGCCTTGCCCTCGAGCAAGCACTCTAAGCCTTGTCCTCGACAAGCAATATAAGCCTTGCCCTCGAGCAAGCACTCTAAGACTTGTCCTCGACAAGCAATATAAACCTTGCCCTTGACAAGTAAAAGCATTGCCTTTAGGCAAGGTGAATGATCCTCGATACAATAAAAATTGGAAAAACACGAGGATTACATTGAGTTTCCTCAAAATTTATCGTCGTTACCAAGATTAATTGCATGCCATTGATATTAATATTCGAAAGGCATAATCGTCGATAATAAAAGGCGTAAACATCTAATATTTGAATCGTCGATCATAAATAATATAAGATCGTCGTTATAAGATCATCGAGCATAAATAATTGAGAAGCAGCAAAGATCAGCTCAGGTTAAATGATCAGGCCAAATAATATCGAACATGCAGATTGTATTAATAGTGCTCGATAAAAAGTGATTACAAACAAAAAAACTGTCGAATTTAGCTGGCGACCAAAAACATTTTACAAATGTTGCTCAAGTAAAGATAAACTAATCTAGACCCCGGGGCTCTCCTGATCATCCTCGAGGTCATCATCAAGGTCGACCCCTTCGTCGTCGAGGGTACCCTCTCCTGACTCCAAAAGCTCGAGGTCTCCAGCAATCTCTGAGATTGCCTTTAGCTCCTCGGGCTTAGCATCAGGCTTTGACCGAAGAAATGCTCGAGCCTCCTTAAGGCCATGGAAATATGAGCCCATTGCATAGTCGCCTTTTAGCTTGTTGAAGTCCTCGGACTTCTGGAATTCCTCAACAGCTTCAGCTCGAGCTTTAGCCACCCTGACCTCGAGGGTTTTCTTTACCTTCTCGAGCTCTATCTTCAATTCTTCTGCCTCGTCTTTCACGAGGCCTATTTCATCACGAGCCTATTGAAGCTCGGTCTTCACAAGATCGCACTCAGCCTCGAGGTCAGTTACTCTCATATCTCGAGCTTCCACTGCCTTCTGGAGCTCGATCACCTTCTGGGAATCGTCCATTCCCCTGAGCAAGCCACCTCTAGCTATACTCAAAGCCTACAAACACATTTACCATGAGCTATGACCTCGATATAAAAAGACTATAAAATTTTATAATCATAGTTTACCTGGAATATAAGTGACTCGAGGTCCTTGCCGACCTCTTCATACCCGAGCCTTTGTCGGTATTTGTCGACAAGGCCCGACATCAAGTATGATTGTCCAGTATTCTCAATGTTTTCAGTACCCGGGGGCACGTTATCCTCGTCGAGATCCATTACCGTGTGCTTCCGAGGAGGCAGAAGAGGTCGAGATGGAATAGATTGAGGAGTGTTGCCTCTAGCCGATGTGCTTCTGCGCCTTGAGGACTCTCCTACCCCACTTCTTTTTTGTTGCTCTGGCCCAGATGCTCGAGGCCTGTTTTTTCCCCTTTTCTACTCGGGAGTTCGAATTTGAGGAGCCCTCGACTTAGACTGCACAGACTGTCACAAAGCAGTTGGATCGAAAGTCATTACTGCAAAACATCGACGATGTATTAGAAACGAGCATATAAATAAGCAAAAAATAAGAAAAAGGTACATGTCCTACCCTCGACGCCTTTAATGTCTACACGATTGAGAACGTCATCCCCGAGGATGTCGTCCATATCAAACACCAGAGGCTCGAGATTTTCTAACATCTGCCTGTGCCTCTCTAGACTCTCAAAGTATGCCTGACCCTCACAAAACCTCGACGTATCTGGAAATCCCCATCGAGACTTGAATGGAAGGTCGATATCCTGAGGAATCACGTAGAACCATTTCTCCTTCCACCCTTTTAAGGAGCTGGGCATCTTTGGGATTCTAAAACCTCCCCGGGTAGAAAGGTAGGCAAAGCATGTATACTGGGGCAACTGTTTAAGGTCGAAGACCATTCTACATAGGTCGAGATATGGTGTAATGCCCAGGTATCTACAGGCGATGAAGAAATAGGTGAGCATCCTTCACCCATTTGGCACTAATTGCCTTGGGCTCATGTTATACTCGACCAATAAAGACATAAAAAATGGATGCAGGGGCCACCTAAATCCCCCTTTCAAAAAATCCCTGAAAATCACAAACTCCCCATCCCGAGCTATAGCCATCCTATCCCCTACCCCGGGCACTCAAATGTCACAGCTCGGCATTATGCCATGTTCTCTAGTCGTCGATATGGCCAGGTGCTCCTTAAGGGTACAGGGTTGGTCAGGATATGTTAAAAGCGTCGAGTTATCTTCTGCTCGAGGTTGTGCATAAATAGGGATGGCTACAGGGATTATCGACCTACCTAAACTCTCTGGGGTTGTCCTCGACCCAGAGGATGACGACGAAGTAGACTCACTAGACATCCTAACAGAAGTGTTCTTAAATAATAAAGCTTAAAGTTCTCGATCTCTTACCTTAATATCGACGACCCAAAACCCACAAAATGCCCAAGCTCGAGGGTTCTGAAAAAATTCACTGAGAAGTAAAATGGTAAGAAATGGAAAGTGACTGGGGTATTTATAAACTCCAGTGGGAAACCCAAGGGTCGTCCAGCTTGGACCGTTGGATCTAGACACGTGTCACTCATCGGGGCAACCAAAGTTAATCCGCCTTTCACTTTAGCGCTGATGTCATCTCTAAACTGGACCTCGGGTTTCTTTGCACGTGGGCTTTTTTCTACTTGTGCATCCCACACTCGAACCTCGAGCATGGATGCACGGGGGCCAGTGATATGGTCCATCTATTTACCTGATATGGTCCATCCATTTACCTCGACCTCTTATTGCCGATGACTCCCCCAACTCATTTTTCAAAAATATATTCGTCGGGTATTCCTGAGGATATGGAAAATATCCTTGACTTCTCTCCTAATCATACCATGAGGTTGGGAAGTGGAGTCCTCGGTATTTATGTCCTCATGCTTTTTTACCTCAATGATACCACGTCCTCTTACGAACAGTGACGTGTAACACTTGATACCCCACAAGACTTCTAGATGTAAGAGGACGTTATTGTTGTTAGACTTGTACTGATCCCACACTTGTTATGCATGTCAAAAATCCACCTCTGATAGGACTCTATGGGATAAAGATTCCCTAATTGTTCAAACCTAATAGGATTCAACCATCTAACACTATAAATACATGGTTTCACCTCATCATTCAGGTACTCTTTATATACAATTTTTAGTCCATAGCCTTACGCACATATTCTAACTTAAGCATCGGAGGGACGATGAGGACACACCTCGACGCCTTTGTTTCAGGTACCAGAAGAACACATTCGTGCTCGCCACCAGTCATCCAGCTTGGAATTGCTCAGGTACGATTTTTGGTAGCATCAGGAATGGATGAAAATGCACATGTATAATATCAAATTGATGCATATATGGTGATTGGAAACATGTTATGAGATAAGAAAAAGATTTTTTTTAATTGACCGCTTAAGCGAACCATAAACACAATTCGGAAGCTCATGTGTGTTCAAGGCATCTCCAAGAAGTCCAACCACAAATCTCTAAAATTGAAGCAACGAAGCACATGAACACATTCACTACCCTAAACCCATTCCTAATCATGCAAAAGTGTCTAGTAATTCTTTGAAAATTACACAAAGTCATCTAAAACCCTAACTTTGAAAAATTAGGGAAAATTGGAATTTTTAACTTTGATTCGATGATATGAATGTGTATATTGATTCTTTAATGATAATGTGACTCTTGTTTACCAAATTTAATAAAATAGTTAGAGTTTTGAAGATTTTGAAAAAAAGATTTGGAGGTAAGAAGGAAAAAGAATGAATAATTTCTGTTTTAAGGACAACTGCTCTAGCACAAGGGAATTCTAGTAGACCGCTCAAGTGCCCTTGAGGCGACTAACGAGCTGTCTCTTACTGACATTCACATTCGAGCGATGCACCAATTTTTCTCTCTTCTTCTTTTTATTTTTATTTTTTTCCATTCTTGTTAAATGTAATAAATTGTCATGGATTTTTAAATGCAACACCATGTCATAAATTTTTAAGTTAAACATCATTACATGAAAACACAAAACACGTCATAGCATGAATTGGAATTTGATGACTTATACCAGTATAAATCATAAACAACGAATTTTTTCACACAACAAATTTTAAACTTATGTGAAGTACAGCATGTGAGAGACTCAAGTGTGAAATGTGCCACCAATGTCGTGTTAGTAAGAATCAAAATCTTAATTTTGTAAGCAGAGACATGCAAACTAAAATCACTTGTGAATGAATAATTTTCTCAAATAATGGAAGTCAAATCCGTCGCTACTAGGAGCTATTAAACAAAGATAGCCCATATTACTTTATTTTCTGTATAATCTTTTCGCCTCCTATCTTTGAGGACATAGTTTTTCACATTTTATGTGAAGTCTTTTATCTATTAACCTTTCTAAATGACTCTTGTAACGAGTTTTAGGTCGATGACTTTCAAGTCAAATGATTATAGGACACTATATTTTCGATACGCTAGCAGACTTAATCATTCAAGTCATAAAAAGCTACAAAAAAAAAAGTATAAGAGGTATCCCTCATTTTCTTTCAACATAGGTTTCAAATCATTTGAAGCTTTGGTCAGCTAATTAAAGGTCAATTCATAAAAAAGTCACTCCACCACCCCAATGATCAACATCCCAAATCTCACAATGCAATCATGACTCACTCACAAGAATTTAGTGTATGTAGTGCAAATGATACAAGATGCTAACTATACTAAATATTCCAAACAAGTTCTAAACTAAGTGAATGGAAGCTTTAGTCATCGTTCATTCACTTTACTTGTATTCTGTCAAGATAACATGCTCAATCACTTCAATTCAGATTGCTATGTTATAATAAGAAACATCTCTTTTTCTTTTGTTATTAATAACAAGACTATGAAAAATTGAGATAAGAAAAATAATGTGCATGCTTGTACATATGGACGTGAATTAATAAATGTATGCACCTAAATGCCTACTTGAGGAGTTACACAAACATTTTTAGATTTAAGAGCAACGGAGCAACAAGGAAAATCAATACAACATTTTGAACTTTGAGTTCACTCTTTTAACCCAAACCTTTCTATAAGAAGAGATTATCTTAGTCAAGTAAGTCATCATCCAGTGGATTTCTCGAGATCACTCACTAGAGTCATGGCCTTATTTTTATGAACTCTTTCTCAAACTTCAATTCCTTTACATAACTAGTCGATCCCCAAGTTTGATCACTAGTCTCTCATTTTCAAATTTAAGATCATATAGTTTCTTAAAGGCAAACCTATTTAGCTTCTTCAATTTAAGATTATCCTCAAATAGTTGGTCATAAGCCTGTTGGATGTCTCCTTTATGTTCTGATTTTTCCAGATTGTCCTAAATTCTCATCTTTCTCATTCTCCTCCATTTGTTCACTCTTATCTACAGAAACAAATACCATAAACACTATGCAGAATCAAAATTCTCATTTCGATCAAAACTAGACTTATTATCAGTGAGTGTGACATTTATAGCCTTATCTAGGGATTTCTTATAAGTTGAGCACTCAGCTTTAATATGTCCAAATCCCCGACAATCATGATACCTAACAGTTTGAAACTTCTTCTTGGTATCCCTAGTATCTTTCTTTTCTCTTTTCTCTTTCATGTATTAAATAGGACCACCTTTGTATTTTTCAAGAAGTTATTCCTAAAAAAGCTTGAATTTCTTAACAAAATAAGCTACATCCTCATCTTTAAGAGTGTCACCATCTAAACTAAGTCGCTAAAAAAACCCTTTTGATAAGGGCTTCTCTCCTCTCAAGGGCTTCCCAGTAGAGGTTTTTCCATCCAGAACCAGTGCAGGAACCATCTTCTCTTGTGATCTCAAACTCTTTTCTTATGGATCTAGACATTACAAACTTGCGTGAACATCTATCTCTAACAGAACAGGAGGAAGAAACATTAGTTGTTGAAGAAGAAGAGGTGTTGATCCCCCATCGAAATGAAAAATGTCTATTGCTCACGAAATAATTCTTTCGATTTAAAACTACCGCAAGTGTACGGATCGTAACAAGTAATAAAGTAGATTTTTAAAAGTCCGAATATCGTCCCTCGGAGATTAAGTAGTTCAATTCTATATAATCTAGCCTTAACCGAATCTAATTGATTGAAAATATGGTCCAAATGCAAAAAGCCCTAAACCCTAATTTCTATTGAAAACCCTAATTTCTTAATTAGAAATCCTAATTTCGAAATTTCTCTAATTAAACGACTCAAACACTTAAGTAAATGAAATTATGCAAATTCAAAAGCTAATTTATGGAAATGAATCAAAATAAAGTCACTAGGATCACGAATTCCCAATTGAAGTTATGAAAACCCTAATTTCACAAA
>NW_019263520.1:312474-320844 GCF_002742605.1 Olea europaea var. sylvestris | reverse complement strand
CTATTCTTGCACACCACCAGCCTATATCTCTATGGATGATGCAAATATACAAGAATGCATGTGATTTTGTGAACAATTAAAGAATTGCATAAAGCATAGGGATATATCTCTATCCCCTATAGGACCCTATGTTGATTTACACCTTATCGAACCTATTCCACTTCTCTTGAATGTAAGAAATAAGTCATCAACACTCACACAATCATTGGCCACTAATTGCGGAAGAAAATCAATGCATATAAACCAATCAAATTATCCAAACGAGTCTTTATATTAAATTCACGAAATATGAAGTTAAAATAACAAACAATGGCTCATCGATCACCTAATGAATTGAAAACCTAGCCTAGAATATTCATGATTACAGAAAAAATGAAATTAATAAATAGAAAGAATAGCACCCGTATGAAAATTTCTTGAAATCTTGAATAAAGCCCTAAAAACCCGCTTGAATTCTTGTGGAATCGACTTCAAGATCGTGTTTCTTGCCTCCAAAAGTTATATTTTTCTTCTCCTTGGACATTCTACCCTATTTTTGATGAATTTTGGCTTTTATATCATATCCTTACGGAGCCCTAAAAGAGTTTTAATTAAAAAGCAAGTTCAGAATTTTCTTCGACTTTTAAAGCCGTACGGCCGCATGGTGTTAAACTGTGCGACCGCATAGTTCAAGTGATCTACCTCAATAAAATCCCTGCATCCTTATGTGCGGCCGCATGGTATAGTTCTGTGCGGCCGCATGGTTGTAACTTTACAACCTTGCTGTTTTGGTCTCTGAACTTCGTTTCTCTTTTCTTGACCTCTTTTCTTTCTTTTCTTTGTTCCATCATCAAATATTGACTCCTAATTGATGTTTGGGTCAATTAATTCCTTGATCACTTGCTCGGCTCATCTTTTGATCAATTGCAGTTTAGTCCTTCATCTTTCACTTTTCTTCAATTCAGTCCAATGTTACTTCGTTCTTCTTCCGATCATCTTGTATCGTCCTCAATCTCATACTTGGCATATTTTCATTCTCGTTATGCACTTTAGCTCAACTTTCCAATATTTGCACCTTTGGTCCCGAACTATCGCTTTGTTTCAGTTTGGTCCTTTTCGGCTCTTTTCTTTTGAATTCTATCTTTTCCATAGAAACACCTACATTGCATGAATTTAACGAGATTAAGTCATAATTCAACTACTTTGTCCATGTTTAAGTCATGTTTAAGTCATGTTTGTGAGTTAAATAAGTGTGTAAAAACACACTTATCAAATCCCCCAAACTTAAACTATTGTTTGTCCTCAAACAACGTAGTGACATAATGCTAAACAAACATGGCTTAATAGCTTGCTGTGTCTCAGGATTGGACTTAGTAATAATAATAGAAACAATATCAAGAGTGCGAGAATTGAATTAACCTTTACTCATCAAATGCAATACTCAACGTGTGTGTGTGAGCTCATACCAACATATCAAGCTTATGATTAGTTTATTCCCGACCCACAGTGGTCAAATTTATCCTTACGTCACTCGAGAGATACACAATCCCCAAATGTATTCTTTTCACACAATTTTTACGGGGTGTATTCTAAGGTTAGGAGTTTAAACAATTCTAATCCTTACATTCTCTTTGTTTTGATAGATTTTACCATTACAAATTCACATATCAACAAGTAGAGACTCTCCTTATTTTGATTGCTTGACCCTTTAGGATTAAATTAAGCTACTTGGCTCGCATCAAGGTTATAGTTCTATTAATCAAATATCCAACGAGGGCTTTTTTTGTGTCATCTTCTCATTTGCTTTCTATATAACCCATATAACAAGCTTTGGGCGATGACTCCCAAACTAGTTAGCTTTAGGGCACCAGATTTTAAACCCTTGCAGTCTTATTCACTCGAATTATAAAGGTTCGATAAGATGACTTTTTATCAATTTCTCCCTTTTCTTGCTTTCTATATGACCCTTGTAACGAGCTTTAGGCCGATGACTCCCAAACCAGTTGGCATTAGGGCATTAGGTTTTAAACCCTTACAGACTTACTTGCTCAAGTCATAAAGGCTTTTTGAGAGAAGTGATAATTTTTCAATTTTTACTTTATGCCCCTTCTTTATTTTTCTAGACATTTAACTTTCAAAACCATCCTCACTTAAAGCTTTCATCTATTTCTCACTTTCCGGGTTTAAACAATCCACACATTATAATTTCATGCACGGAGCCCCCACTTATCTCCATGTTTCTCTACAATGGCTCAATCATCTCCAAACTATCTTAAAGTGATATTACGAGTTAATGTTATAGAGGGTTATTCTAGGTTTCTCCTAATTTATTCTAAAATTCCAATCAATAACTTAACACGTGAAGCATGAGTGGCGTGCATAAGAATGTCAAGCACTGCATCAACAAGTATTAGCAAATTAAATCCTACACTAAATCCACAGTTTCTAGTTTATACATGTCCAATAATCACATCATAGCCAACAAGGCTACCAAACCCACACAAGCATGAAAAAGTTCATCGAGACTCACTCATCAAGCATGCATCATGTAAAAACTTATCAAAATTAACGATGCATTGTGAATATGCAAAATAATTACATGTCGAATATTTGTTTGAAATTGTGCTACCATCCTCTAAACTTATATAATACATTGTCCTCAATGTAAAATGTAAAGTTAAAATGGCAGAATTTAAAACATGGACACAACTTGGCAATAAGAGATTAACAAAACTCCCCTAATCAATTCGGTGGCTGTGGTGTGAAGCTGGGACCCGCAGCATCATCTTCAGGAGGAGGTGGGAGGCGAGATAGGAGTCGTCTCAGCAACTCGGGTGGCTGTGCTTGCTCCGCCTGAATGGCTTGAAGACTACTTTCCATACTTCCCAAACGATCACAAGTTTCGTTCACACGCCACTGTATGCCATCCATTCTCCCAGCGTACATGTTGAACCTACCATTCATAGTCTCTACTTCCCTTCTTGTAGCTGTGGCTTCATTCATAGCACCTTTTGTGTAGTCTCGGGAGGAGTAGAGGTCTCTCTGCACTTTTTCAACAGTGGTGGTCATCGTCTCGAATCTCTGCTGGAGATTTTGTATATCACTGCTAGTTCCAATGGCTGTGGCAAATATTTGTCGAAGTAGCTGCGAATCCATTTCAGCTGGTTGTGGCGGGGCTTATGGTAAGTGTACATCTTCAACCGCCTGTCCTTCTTCCTGTGCATTATGTCTTTGCTGCTCAAGTCTGTCTTGTTCTCTCTTCCTCACTCTAGCTCGTTCCTAAGCTTCAAATGTTGTGAGCTTTATCAATGGGCTTGATTTCTCAGGCATCTCCCCTGCCTCAACTATAACACCGGCGGCGCCCGCTAATCAGACTAGGGAAGATCATCGAAGATCGCCTATCTCTCCAGGTCCCCAAATTTTGTATCTGATCATAGATAAGGGTAGCCAAATCAACTTTGCATCCCCAGACTAAATGATATATGAACCTAGCAGTTTGATCTGTGAAAGTTGTCCGATGCGATGTAGGTTCGATGTTATGGCACATGAAGACCTAGAGGATGGCTATGGAGGGAGTAAGCTCAATTTGATGCCACTCTGTAGTGGATAGGGGCCAAGCATTTTCTCTTCCAAAGAGAACCTCCGCCACTTCATTCCAATTGAATTGAGTGGGAATTGGGACCACATTGTCCAAATTAAGATTGTAGAAGTCATGAATGACGGCTGGGGAGAACATTATCCACTTACCTCGTACCCACGTCTGGTGTAAGTGTTCAGAATCCGGAGTCTCAATTTCACCATTGAAGTTTGCATAAAATTCGCAGACTATACTTTCATAACTGATGGAGGCTTTTCTATAATCTTATCCCATCCACAGATTTGTATCAGATTTGTCAACTCAAAACCATAGAAATCTTCTAACGGGACCTGTCTCTCTGGTATCATGCCCCAATGGCATATTATGTTCTCGTATCGAGCTAATGTTTTTACATCTCAAAATCTTCGCACACCTCCTATTAGCTCTCTGGTGTGGGCTGTGCTGGAGGAGGAACCAACTTTTTCTTTACCTTTTGATGTTCTCTTCAACGACATCCTACACAATTAAGGAACGAAGTGCATCAAGTTCTTGAAATAAGAAAACGATAAAGAATATCATTGTCATGCATAAATTCCCCAAACTTTCTTCAAAATGTGTGCAATATTCAACGCATGGAAGTCAATGTAACATCAATATTGCATTAATGAGAAAAACTCAAAACTATGGCTCTAACATGCATATGTGTTTATGTGCACAAATATGTGAGGCGAATGTTTTCAAATGAAATTCCATGAGATTTCTCGTCTATTACGTCTCACAATAACAATGTAAATCATCACACAAATGAAAAGTCCAAAATTTCGAATCATATGTCTCATTGACATTTAATCAAACACGTTGTGTGCATTAGGAATTTCCATCACTTTGTTTTTGATTTACACTTAGGGCTAATCGACAAATCACAATTGAAGCACAATTCAACACTCAACCAATTCGAAAATGTCATAAAATCAAAGAATGGATTCAATCTTTGCATTGAAATTAAATTTCTTACCTTGAGAGTTTTTGTGAAATGAAAGTGTATAGTTATGCTTCAAAATCCTTTATAACAATGCAAATGATGTGAATAATGTGGGGCTAGGGTGAATATTTGATGTGTGTTGGTGATTGATGGTGTGTGAAGGTGGATTGGGGGAAGGGAGAAACGACGTGTTCGTGTGCTTGTGTGGGTTTGGGGAAAATGGGGTGGATTTGCAAGTGATGGGTTTAAAACCCGTCACTTATAAACCATGTGACCGTATGGTGTAGTTGAAAACTCCTATTTAGTTTTGGTAGGAGTCCATGCGACCGCATGGACAAAGCCCAATTTTTTTTTGAAAAACATCTTGAAAAATAAAACAAACGACTTTGAACCACGAAATTCATTACTTCACACTCAAACACCCAAAACACTTTCTTTAACCTCGGCTCATGCAACTAAAAACGTGTAGTGCCCAGACTATCATGCGTGAATGATCGATGACTTAGTAAAACATACGAAATTTAAACAAATTCCTAAATTAATGCAATAAAATAAATTGAAGGATACAGTGGGCTGCCTCCCACCCAGCGCTAGTTTATAGTCGATAGCTCGACTTTCCTGTATCCTCTTCACGTTGGGTTGTTGAGTTACACAGTGGACTTCTGCTTAGGGAAATTACAGCCCCAATAATGTTTTAGTCTTTGCCCATTGACGATGAAAGTGCCTTTGGTCTCATGACTCACTTCAATAGCCTCATATTGCATCACCTTAGTTATGGTATGGGGACCCGACCACCTTGTTCTTTGCTTTCCTGGGAAGAGTTTGAGTCTAGAATTGTACAATAATACTCTCTGGCCAACTTCAAACTCTCGCCTCTGAATGTTTAAACATGCCATCTCTTGGTGCGCTCCTTGATCAACTTTGAGTTCTCGTAAGCTTCCATTCTCATCTCATCCAATTCATTAAGTTGCAGCAGTCGTTTTTCACCAGTAGCCTTGAGATCCATATTCAACTATTTCATAGCCCAATATGCTTGGTGCTCCAACTCCAATGGTAGATGACACGCTTTCCCAAAAACTAGGCGGTATGGATACATTCCTATTGGTGTCTTAAACGCTGTTCTGTAAGCCCACAGTGCATCGTCCAATTTCTTAAACCAATCTTTTCGGGATGAGTTCACTGTAACTTCCAATATTCTCTTTAACTGCCTGTTCAAAACTTCAACTTGCCCATTGGTTTGTGGATGATATGGAGTTGCTACTTTATGTTTCACACCATGTTTGTTCAACAGCTGCTCTAATTGACGATTTATGAAGTGTTTGCCCCATCACTTATTATTGCCCTCGGTGTACCATATCTTGTAAATATGTACTTCTTCAAGAACTCTATCACCACTTTCGCGTAGTTAGTAGGCAATGCAACAGCTTCTACCCACTTAGAGACATAGTCAACAGCCACCAAGATATATTGATTTGAGTACGATGGGGGAAAAGGTCCCATGAAGTCTATTCCCCACACTTCAAATATTTCAACCTCTAAGATGTAATTTAGTGGCATCTCATTTCTTCTTGAGATGTTTCCGGTTCGTTGGCATTTATCGCATCTCTTCACATACTTGAATGTGTCTCTGAATAAAGTAGGCCAATAGAAACCTGACTGTAGTATCTTTGCAGCAGTCTTTGAAGCTTCAAAATGCCCAACATATGTAGAAGAGTGACAATGTTCTAGAATCTCCGATACTTCATCTAGAATCTCCGATACTTCATCTTTAGGAATGCATCTTCTGATTATCTGATCTGCACCTCTTCTGTAGAGAATGGGATCCTCCCAAAAGTAATACTTCAGCTCTGCAAAGAACTTCTTTCTTTGATGGCTAGAATACTCTGGTGGAGGGACGGACTTAGCAAGGTAGTTAACAATATCAGCGTACCATGGGACTATTTCTACTCCAAAAATTTGCTTATCTGGAAAGATTTCATTGATGTCAACTGACATCTCAGGTTCATCCTATTCCAATCTTGATAGGTGGTCGGCTACCACATTTTCACTGCCCTTCTTATCCTTGATCTCAATATTGAACTCTTGCAACAACAATATCCAGCGGATCAATCTCGGCTTAGCATCCTTCTTTGTCATAAGATACTTCAGAGCGGCATGATCTGTGTAGACGATGACCTTAGACCCAACAAGATACGATTGAAACTTGTTGAATGGATAAACCACAGCTAGCAATTCCTTCTCGATTGTCGCATAGTTGATTTGGGCATCGTTCAAAGTTCTACTTGCATAGTATATCACATGAAAGATTTTATTATTTCTTTGTCCCAATACCGCACCAACTGCATGATCACTCGCATCACACATTAACCCAAAGGGCAAATCCCAATCAGGTGACACAATCACAGGCGTGTTGTGAGTTTTTCCTTCAAAGTATTGAACGCTATCAAACATTCCTCATTAAACTCAAAAGATACCTCTTTCATTAGCAAATTGCACAGAGACTTGGTGATTTTGGAGAAGTCCTTTATAAACCTCCTGTAAAACCCTGCATGCCCAAGGAAGCTTCGAACTCCTTTTACTGATGTAGGTGGTGGTAATTTCTCAATAACCTGAATTTTCGCCTTATCCACCTCTATCCCCTTTGCCAATACTCTATGTCCCAAGACTATTCCCTCTTGAACCATGAAATGACATTTCTCCCAGTTCAATACTAAGTTCGTTTCTCTGCATCTTTGCAAAACCAAGTTTAAGTGATCCAAACACTCATCAAATGAGGTCCCAAAGACCAAGAAGTCATCCATAAAGATTTCAATAAATTTCTCCACCATATCTGAGAAAATTGCCATCATGCATCGCTGAAATGTGGCAGGAGAGTTGCAAAGTCCAAATGGCATTCTTCGGTATGCAAAGGTACCATAGGGGCATGCGAAGGTGGTCTTCTCCTGATCATCCGGTGCCACTGGTATCTGATTATAAATCAAATACCCATTCAAAAAATAGTAATGGAAATGGCCTACCAATCTCTCCAACATCTGATCTATAAATGGAAGAGGGAAGTGATCTTTCCTTGTAGCGGTATTTAGTTTGCGGTAATCAATGCAAACTCTCCACCCTGTTACCGTCCTTGTTGAAATCAACTCATTCTTTTCATTCTGAACCACTGTAATTCCTCCTTTCTTGGGCACAACTTGCACTGGACTAGTCCATTTACTATCTGATATCGGGTAGATTATTCTAGCATCCAGAAGTTTGATCACCTAAGCTCTTATTACCTCCTTCATGTTTGGGTTTAGCCTCCTTTGACTTTCAACTATAGGTCGAAAATTCTCCTCCATGAGAATTTTATGCATACATAAGGAAGGGATGATCCCTTTGATATCAGCTTAGTCCACCCAATTGCTTGCTTGTTATCTCGAAGCACCTTAAGCAGTTTTTCCTCCTCCACTTCACTAACCATGTTTGAAATTATCACTGAAAGTGTCTTAGACTCCCCCAAATATGCATACCTTAAGTGTGGGGGTAGCTGCTTAAGTTCCAACTTTGGTGGCTTCAGAATAGATGGCTGTGATTTCTCAGGCCCTGTCCCAAGCTCCTCAAAGTATCGTTTCCGCGTGTAAGGTGGGTTGGACTCCAAAAATCTTGCACACATTTCTATGTCCATAGAATCATAATTTGTGGATTTAGAACGTGCAATGCAGGCCTCCAATGCTTCTGATGGATTTTACAGTGTAAACGACTCTTCAATCATTTTAACCCTGAAACATCTGTCAGTCTCTATTGGCAGTTTCATAGCCTTGAAGACATTGAATGAAACCTGTTCTTCTCCCAATCT
>NW_019263520.1:310267-311256 GCF_002742605.1 Olea europaea var. sylvestris | reverse complement strand
ACGGATTCTCTTCAATTCTTCCATAAAACTGATGTTCGTTCTGGAACAGTTGTATCACATTTGTCTTTAACTGGAAATTTGGCTGCCCGAACGGTGGATATACAATGCTGGACTGGCTTTGAATGATTTGAGGGGTCACGAACTCTCCAACGAGCATGTTTCCTTCATCTTCTTCCCCTCTTCCATTAGCTTGTACAACAGGATTGTGTTGTATGTTCTCCATCAGATTTCTCGCTGCTCTGTTTTCTCTCTGCCTTTTTCTTAAGCTTCGTTCGATCTCTGGGTCGGCTGGGAGTAGATCTCCTTCAGCAGATTTTGGCACGCACTTCTGCAATAGAATTCAATTTAAACACTTAAGTAACTAAAATATGTACTTATGTAATAAAACTAAATAGCAATAAAATAAAATGAACTAAAATAAAATTAAAAATAAAAAGTTCGAATTAGTGCTAAATTGAATAAAATTAAACGAATACTCAATCCCCGACAACGGCGCCAAAAACTTGCTCACAAAATAATTCTTTCGATTTAAAACTACCGCAAGTGTACGGATCGTAACAAGTAATAAAGTGGATTTTTAAAATTCGAATATCGTCCCTCAGAGATTGAGTAGTTCAATTCTATATAATCTAGCCTTAACTGAATCTAATTGAGTGAAAATATGGTCCAAATGCAAAAAGCCCTAATTTCAATTAAAAACCCTAATTTCTCAATTAGAAACCCTAATCTCGAAATTTATCTAATTAAACGACTCAAACACTCTAGTAAATAAAATTATGCAAATTGAAAAGCTAATTTATGGAAATGAATCAAAATAAAGTCACTAGGATCACGAATTCCCAATTGAAGTTATGAAAACCCTAATTTCACAAAATCAACGACCCCATGGACATTTGTCAATTCAATGTTCCTAATTCTATCCAATATATTCTCTCGATATATATTAGATCTATTCTTGCACACCACCAGCCTATATCTCTATGGATGAT